>NW_028255938.1:182500-187500 GCF_971803275.1 Cyanistes caeruleus
GCGGGCGGGGCCGGCCACCGCGGCCGGCCGCCGCCCCTGAAACAAATTCCGCCCGCAAAAGCGCGGGTCCCCGGCTTAAGGCCGAGGAAGGGGGAACGAGGGCCACAACAACTCGGGGCGGGGGACACAACCCGGTCTTCGGGGACGGGCCGGGGGTGGGGTGGTAAAGCCTCGAACGAAGCTCGAGCAACGGTTAGACAGAGGCGCCCCCGGCCGACGTCCGCCCCCGGCTGCCGGGCCCACACCGTGGCCCACCGAGACCGGCAGCCGAAAAACAAAAAAAAAAACTGCACCCCGCCGAGGGGGGCCCCCCGGCTTAAGGCCGAGCACATAAGGGACGAGGCGCCGCCGCCTCGCCCGCCAGCCACCGGCATTCGCTTCCCCGGCCCCAGGGCTGGGGCGGGGGGGAGGGAGGCGGGACTGGACCGGAATCGGCAGCAGCACGACCAGAGCGGGGGGGACCCGCCTGCGGCTTCTCTGCCTCCTCCACGCCCTTCCCTTCTCGCCTCGGCCGCCCGCGCGGCAACACTCTCTCTGGGCAAGCAGCACACGCTTCCTCGGCATCACGACAAGCTGGCCCCCCCCACCATCGGCACGATGGGTAGCACGGGGGAAGCGGGACGAGCCCCGCGACTCGGTCCCGCCGAGGCGGCAACACACTCCCTTCTCTCTCTGGGCAAGCAGCGGCAACGACGCCTCCTCGGCCTGGCAAACAAAGCTGCCCCACCGGCACGATGGGTAGCACGGGAAGCGGGACGAGCCCCGCGACTCGGTCCCGCCGAGGCGGCAACACACTCCCTTCTCTCTCTGGGCAAGCAGCGGCAACGACGCCTCCTCGGCCTGGCAAACAAAGCTGCCCCACCGGCACGATGGGTAGCACGGGAAGCGGGACGAGCCCCGCGACTCGGTCCCGCCGAGGCGGCACACTCTCGGTTTCTCTCTCGGGCCTCCCTTGCCGGCGGCTCCCCCCTTCGTTTCTCTCTGAGCTCAGCGCCAGCGACCGGCCGGGCGGCCGGCCCGTAGCTTCGCCTCCGGAGGACACAGGCACGGTAGCAGCCTGGGGGAGACGACCCGTTACCTCGCTCCCATAATACGGAGATACGTGTCCGAGGCCGCCGATGCCTGCAAGTGACCGTAGCGTACGTGACCGGGGCAAAGCGGCGGCGCTAGCCGCCTCCTAGCATGACGTAACTGGAGGCAGCTGAAAACAGCGACCCCTTGGTGAACTTCCAGAGCCGGCGCGGACACCAGGTCTACCTCGACCGCGGACACCACGTCTACCCCGACCTGGGATAGCAGGTCTACCCCGGCCTGGGACAACACGTCTACCCCGACCGCGGACAGCAGGTCTACCCCGACCGGGGGACAACACGTCTACCCCGACCGCGGACAGCAGGTCTACCCCGACGGGGGGACACCACGTCTACCCCGACCGCGGACAGCAGGTCTACCCCGGCCTGGGACAACACGTCTAGCCCGACCGCGGACAGCAGGTCTACCCCGACCGGGGGACACCACGTCTACCCCGACCGCGGACAGCAGGTCTACCCCGGCCTGGGACAACACGTCTACCCCGACCGCGGACAGCAGGTCTACCCCGACCGGGGGACACCACGTCTACCCCGACCGCGGACAGCAGGTCTACCCCGACCGGGGGACACCACGTCTACCCCGACCGCGGACAGCAGGTCTACCCCGACCGGGGGACACCACGTCTACCCCGACCGCGGACAGCAGGTCTACCCCGGCCTGGGACAACACGTCTACCCCGACCGCGGACAGCAGGTCTACCCCGGCCTGGGACAACACGTCTACCCCGACCGCGGACAGCAGGTCTACCCCGGCCTGGGACAACACGTCTACCCCGACCGCGGACAGCAGGTCTACCCCGACCGGGGGACACCACGTCTACCCCGACCTGGGACAGCAGGTCTACCCCGGCCTGGGACAACACGTCTACCCCGACCTGGGACAGCAGGTCTACCCCGACCGCGGGACACCAGGTCTACCCCGACCGCGGACAGGAGGTCTACCCCGGCCTGGGACAACACGTCTACCCCGACCTGGGACAGCAGGGCTGCCCCGACCACGGGCAGCAGGTCTTCCCCGTCCGGGAGACAAGGGTACCCCGCTGAAATTTGCCTCGTGTCCCGCCACCGGGCCAGGCCTGTCAGGCGGCCCCGGCCCTGGGTGGACCCAACCTCCCGGGGCCGCCCGCCACCGGGGTAGTCCTGTCGGCCGCCTCCGCGCCGGCCGCCCCCTGCGGCTTCTGACGCCGTGCCCGGCGGCGGCGGTGGCGGCGGCGGCGGCCTGCCCCGGAGGCGGGAGACCGACCTGTGCGCCCCTCGGCCGTCGGGTAGCTTCGGCGGCCCCGTCCCTCCCGATATTGCCGCTCCCTAGACCGAGGCGTATTTTTGACCGTTGCTTTATTTTGCTTTTTTTCACGCACGCCGGCACGCAGGCACACGCCCTCACCCACGGCCACACGCGCACCCACCCCTTCCCTTCTTCTTTCGTCTTTTTCCCGAAAGGACGGCTCTCGCGTCGGGGCGAAACACCAACGCTTCGCCGGGATCCGAAATTCTCGGCCCATCCCATTTCCGTTCCTGCGTGCGCGGCCGGACGCCTCCCAGCCGAGCCGACGGGCGGCTCGCGGCCCGCGCCCGGCCTGCCGACGCGCTCGACCGGCCGCGGGGCGTCCCCGCCACGCCTGCGGGGAGCAGAAGCGGCACCGGCCAGCCGGCGGGACCTGGGGGCGGACAGCGGGGGAAAGGAAGCGGGCGGGAGGGTGCGGTGGGACGCGGCGGGAAGAAAGACGCCGGCCCCCGGCGTGACTCGACTCGAATCGCCGGCAGAAGCGGCGAGCGGGCGGGCGGGCGGCCGGCTCTTCGGCGGTCCGCGGAGGTCTTTGGCCCCGGGCCCGCCTCCGGGGGCTCGCCGCCGAGGCGTGCGGGGCCCGGCACGGAACCGCCGCTCCCGCGGCGGCGCCTTTCCGGGCTTTTCCCCGCCCCCTGCTGGGCGGGCGATGCCGGCCCGGCGGCCCCGCCCTCCGACGTCACCCTGCCTTGGCACCTCCTTCCGGGCTTGCCCCGCCCGCCCCCCTGCTGGGCGACGGTTCGGGCCGCCGCCGTCGGCCCCTCCCCGCCCACGCCCCGGGCGGCTCCTCCTCAAGCGGCCGGCCGCTCGGCACCGCGACAACGCCTGCGGGGGCTGAGGAGCGGGCCGACGGGGCCGCCGGCGGCCTGAGCCTCGGCGCCCTCCCTTTCCGAGGAAGCTTTCTCGCCGGCGCTCTCTCGGAGGCTTTCGCGCCCACGGCGGCTTCCTTCCCGCTCGGCCCCCGGCCGGCCCCGCCGAAACCTGCAGGCGGACGGCGGCCCCGCCGATCGAGCCAGGCGGGCAGAAACCGAGGCGGCGGCGGGGCCGCCGTCTGCTCGCGCCCGGACGGGGGAGGGAGCGCCGCCGGCTTCTGAGGGCTCCCTCCTTCCCTCTCGGGGAGACACGAAGGCGGCGACGCGCTCAGGCCGAGAGGGGCGGGCCGCTCGACGCGTCCCGCGGCGGCCCACCGGCCGACAGCGGCTCTCCCCCGGCGGCCGGCCGACGGCAGGTCTACCCCGGCGGCCGGCCGACGGCAGGTCTACCCCGGCGGCCGGCCGACGGCAGGTCTACCCCGGCGGCCGGCCGACGGCAGGTCTACCCCGGCGGCCGGACGACAGAAGGTCTACCCCGGCGGCCGGCCGACGGCAGGTCTACCCCGCGGCCGGCCGACAGCAGGTCTACCCGGGCGGCCGGCCGACAGCAGGTCTACCCCGGGTGCCGGCAGACAGCAGGTCTACCCCGGCCGCCGGCCGACAGCAGGTCTACCCCGCGGCCGGCCGACAGCAGGTCTACCCGGCTGCCGGCCGACAGCAGGTCTACCCAGGGTGCCGGCCGACAGCAGGTCTACCCAGGGTGCCGGCCGACAGCAGGTCTACCCAGGGTGCCGGCCGACAGCAGGTCTACCCCGCGGCCGGCCGACAGCAGGTCTACCCCGGCGGCCGGCCGACAGCAGGTCTACCCGGCTGCCGGCCGACAGCAGGTCTACCCAGGGTGCCGGCCGACAGCAGGTCTACCCCGCGGCCGGCCGACAGCAGGTCTACCCCGCGGCCGGCCGACAGCAGGTCTACCCAGGGTGCCGGCCGACAGCAGGTCTACCCCGCGGCCGGCCGACAGCAGGTCTACCCCGCGGCCGGCCGACAGCAGGTCTACCCCGCGGCCGGCCGACAGCAGGTCTACCCGGGTGCCGGCCGACAGCAGGTCTACCCCGCGGCCGGCCGACAGCAGGTCTACCCAGGGTGCCGGCCGACAGCAGGTCTACCCCGCGGCGGCCGGCCGACAGCAGGTCTACCCAGCGGCGGCCGGCCGACAGCAGGTCTACCCAGCGGCCGCCGGACGACAGCAGGTCTACCCCGCGGCCGGCCGACAGAAGGTCTACCCCGGCGGCCGGCCGACGGCAGGTCTACCCAGGGTGCCGGCCGACAGCAGGTCTACCCCGGCGGCCGGCCGACAGCAGGTCTACCCCGCGGCTGGCCGACAGCAGGTCTACCCCGGCGGCCGGCCGACGGCAGGTCTACCCCGGCGGCCGGACGACGGCAGGTCTACCCCGGCGGCCGGCCGACGGCAGGTCTACCCCGGGTGCCGGACGACAGAAGGTCTACCCCGGCGGCCGGCCGAGGGCAGGTCTACCCCGCGGCCGGCCGACAGCAGGTCTACCCGGGCGGCCGGCCGACGGCAGGTCTACCCCAGGTGCCGGCAGACAGCAGGTCTACCCCGGCCGCCAGCAGGTCTACCCCGGGTGCCGGCAGACAGCAGGTCTACCCCGGCGGCCAAACGACAGCAGGTCTACCCCGCGGCCGTCAGCCCCCGGCCGCCTAAGTCCGCTCGCGTGCAACAGGTCTACCCAGCGGCCGCCGGCCGCCGAGGGCCGCTCGCGTGCCCCCGGGCGCCACCCTAGAGGCCGCCAG
>NW_028255938.1:197500-200000 GCF_971803275.1 Cyanistes caeruleus
CGGCAGAGACGGCCCCGCGGGGAAAACCGTCGGGCCGAGCGCGGAACGAGAGAGGGGGGGGCGGAAGAAAGGAGGAGGGGGCCGTCCCCCGTCCCCCGGCGCTCGCCACACCTCGCGCGCGCGGCAGCACGGCACGGTACCTGCGCCGGTACCCACCCGCAGACAGCCGCCCGCGCGGGGAAAAGGTGAGCCCGGGGGGCGAGGCCCGCGCCTCGCCTTCCCCTTCTCGCCCTCTTTCTCTCGGCCCTCGGCGGCGGCGTTTGGCGACGCCGCCGCTTTTGCTCTCGGCCCTTCTTTCCGGTTTTTCCCCCCCGCGAGGACGAGCTCCGGCCCAGCGGCTCGCTCCGGGAAGCGGGGAGCTACGGGAGCGGCTCCCCGAGTCTGCATTTAGGGGGACGAAGGCCCTTTTTCTCCTCCCGCGGCCGCCGCCGCCGGCGGACCGCGGGGGAGGGGAACGGGCCTGCGAGGCGACCCCAGCCGCGCCGCCCGGGGAGGGCTCGGGTGGCCCACCCGCCGGGACGGCGATTGATCGTCAAGCGACGCTCAGACAGGCGTAGCCCCGGGAGGAACCCGGGGCCGCAAGTGCGTTCGAAGTGTCGATGATCAATGTGTCCTGCAATTCACATTAATTCTCGCAGCTAGCTGCGTTCTTCATCGACGCACGAGCCGAGTGATCCACCGCTAAGAGTTGTCTGGCTTTCGGCACCGACCCCGCACGCGCGGAGGGGCCGGGACCGCTCGCGTGAAGCGGCCCCCCTCGGTTTTGCGGCGAGGACGCGCGGGCGCGCGACCTCGCGACCGACCGTACGAGCACAAACGAGACGACCAACGGAGGGGAAAAAGAAAAGGAAGGCACGAGGCCGCCCACGGAACGCTCCGAAAAGGCCGGCCAGAAAGGGCGGGGGGGCCCGCGCCCCCGACCGCCTCTCCCCCACCACCCCCCTCCCCCCGGGCGAGGGGAGGGGAAAAGAGAGACGCCGCCCCGCGTGCCGTCTTTCGGAGGCGGCCCAGGCGCCCGGGCTCGGCCCGGCCTCCGCGCGGAGAGCCGCGCGGCGCGCGCCGGACCGCGGGGGGGCTCCGTAGCCCGCGCCCGGCCTCTTCTCTCTGAACGGGACGACGCGGGCACGAGGCCGGGGGGCCGCGGCCGACCGCCGCCCGCCGCGCGCTCGGCTCCACCTCGACCGCTGCGCGGGGATCGGCCCCCCGCGCAGCGCCACCGCGCCCGCCGCGCGCGGCGCGGCCTTTCTCCTCCCCGCTGACGGGCCGCCCCCTTGCCAGCGCCCGAGACGGCCGCGCGACGACCGCCGGCACCGCCGGCGCCGCCCCCGGCCGGGGACCGCTCCCCGCCGGAAGGCGAGCGCCTCGCCGCCGCGCTCCGACGGCCGGCGCCGGGAGGCGGGCGCCGCCGAGGCGCGAGCCGGCGTCGCGAGCGCCCGAGGCCTGCCGGAAGGCAAAGGCCCCGCCGCCACCGGGGCCGCACTCCCGGGACCGCCGCCGCCGCTTCGCACCGTCGGGGCCCCTTCCGCGGGCACGCGCCCTGCGGGAGGGGGCCGTGCGGCGGACGCCCGCCGCACGGCCTCGAGCGGTTCTCCCTGCGGCCCACACGCGGCCTTCGGGAAGGGAGACGGGGAAGCGACGGGCGGGGCCCGGGCCGGGACCGCCGCCGGCGACGACGGGGGCCTCCCGGCCGACCGTCCCACCAGGGGGACACCCGTCGAGCGGCGCCGCCGCCGCTCGGCACGGGGTCGCCCGCGCTCGCCGGACCTCCGGCCGCCGGAGGCGACCGACGAGCGCTCGCCCGGGCGGGGGGCGCGCGGTCCCGGCCGGGGACGAGCCGGCGGACGGCGCCGCCGCGCGCGTCCGGGGAAGGCGAGGAACGCCCCGAGGAGGAGGAGGAGATGCGCGCCGACGCGGCCGGCGCGGCCGAGGCGAGGGAGCGCGGGGGGCGCCCGAGGGCCGCCACCCCGAGGTCGCGCAGAGAAGGCGGAGAAGCGCGCGGGGGCGCTTCTCCGCCGGCGCCGCCCCGTTCCGAAGAGACCGGATCGGCCCCGCGGCCGACAGCGCGCCACGGCCTCGCCGCCGAGACCGGGCCGCGGAGAGGGGGGGGAGGGGGGCTGGGTGCCCCCTCCCCGGCACGGCGCGGCCGACGACGGCCGCGACGAAGTCGACGACGACGACGACGACGAGCGGGGGGGGACCGGTCGCGACGGACGCCACCGCAGGGGATCGGCGGGAGTAGCTCCCCACCCCTCAGTGAACGCCGCGCCGCCACCGGCCGGGTACCCGTCGCCGCCGCCGCCGCCGCCGCCGCCGGCATCGCCGCCGCCGCCGGGGCGCGCCGTGCCGCCCGAGTCTTTAAACCTCCGCCCGGCCTCGGCGGCCCTTTCGGGTCCCAGCCCAAACCCCGCGCCCCCGGCCGGCGTTTGACGACGCCGAGGCGGGAGCGGGGGAAAGGGGAAAGGACTCGGGGAACCGCCCAGGCGCGGAGCGCTAGGTACCT
>NW_028255938.1:205000-210000 GCF_971803275.1 Cyanistes caeruleus
CCCGAGGGGAACCCATCCGGGAAAGCGTGCGACAAAAAAAGTTTGCCACCGACCGCGAGAGGCCACGGGGCCCCCCCAAACCCGGCTTTAGCGCCCGGCCTCGCGGCGATCGGCTTTTTTTTTTCCATCCCCCGGAAAAAAACAAAACCAAAAAAAAAAAAAAACCGGGGGGGAAACGGCAAACCAGGAGCAGAAAAAAACGATAAGAAGAAGGCACATGGCGCGTCGCAGGACCCGTGCTAGCCACGGGGGCCGCGGGCCCGGGGATGGGGGGTGGGGGCGAGGCCCGCGCCTCTCACTCCCCAACGACACCACCGCCACCACGAGGTTTTTCTCCCTGCCCCTTCGCTTTTCGCTTGGGGGCGGGGCCCGCACGCCTCTGCGGACGCTTGGCTTTTTCTCGGTGCCGCGGCTTAGGGCCGCAAAAGGGAGCGGCGGGCAGAAAGCCCTCACACCCCCAGAAAATACGGAGGAGACCGGGCGGGCAGACCCCCACGCTCTGCCCCGCACGCCTACGAGCGAAAGAAAACGAAGCGGGGACCCCGTTCGCAACCCAGCCCGCCGGGCCACGGTGGCTCGGTCCGCACCGGCCACGACAACTGAGGAAGGGCGAGGCGCCGCCGCCTCGCCCGCGCCATCTCTCTCTCTCTCGGCCCGGGGGCATTTTTCCCCGTCGCGTTCGGGTGTCCGCACGCGGGCGGGGCCGGCCACCGCGGCCGGCCGCCGCCCCTGAAACAAATTCCGCCCGCAAAAGCGCGGGTCCCCGGCTTAAGGCCGAGGAAGGGGGAACGAGGGCCACAACAACTCGGGGCGGGGGACACAACCCGGTCTTCGGGGACGGGCCGGGGGTGGGGTGGTAAAGCCTCGAACGAAGCTCGAGCAACGGTTAGACAGAGGCGCCCCCGGCCGACGTCTGCCCCCGGCTGCCGGGCCCACACCGTGGCCCACCGAGACCGGCAGCCGAAAAACAAAAAAAAAAACTGCACCCCGCCGAGGGGGGCCCCCCGGCTTAAGGCCGAGCACATAAGGGACGAGGCGCCGCCGCCTCGCCCGCCAGCCACCGGCATTCGCTTCCCCGCCCCAGGGCTGGGGCGGGAGGGAGGGAGGCGGGACTGGACCGGAATCGGCAGCAGCACGACCAGAGCGGGGGGGACCCGCCTGCGGCTTCTCTGCCTCCTCCACGCCCTTCCCTTCTCGCCTCGGCCGCCCGCGCGGCAACACTCTCTCTGGGCAAGCAGCACACGCTTCCTCGGCATCACGACAAGCTGGCCCCCCCCACCATCGGCACGATGGGTAGCACGGGGGAAGCGGGACGAGCCCCGCGACTCGGTCCCGCCGAGGCGGCAACACACTCCCTTCTCTCTCTGGGCAAGCAGCGGCAACGACGCCTCCTCGGCCTGGCAAACAAAGCTGCCCCACCGGCACGATGGGTAGCACGGGAAGCGGGACGAGCCCCGCGACTCGGTCCCGCCGAGGCGGCAACACACTCCCTTCTCTCTCTGGGCAAGCAGCGGCAACGACGCCTCCTCGGCCTGGCAAACAAAGCTGCCCCACCGGCACGATGGGTAGCACGGGAAGCGGGACGAGCCCCGCGACTCGGTCCCGCCGAGGCGGCACACTCTCGGTTTCTCTCTCGGGCCTCCCTGGCCGGCGGCTCTCCCCTTCGTTTCTCTCTGAGCTCAGCGCCGGCGACCGGCCGGGCGGCCGGCCCGTAGCTTCGCCTCCGGAGGACACAGGCACGGTAGCAGCCTGGGGGAGACGACCCGTTACCTCGCTCCCATAATACGGAGATACGTGTCCGAGGCCGCCGATGCCTGCAAGTGACCGTAGCGTACGTGACCGGGGCAAAGCGGCGGCGCTAGCCGCCTCCTAGCATGACGTAACTGGAGGCAGCTGAAAACAGCGACCCCTTGGTGAACTTCCAGAGCCGGCGCGGACACCAGGTCTACCTCGACCGCGGACACCACGTCTACCCCGACCTGGGCTAGCAGGTCTACCCCGGCCTGGGACAACACGTCTACCCCGACCGCGGACAGCAGGTCTACCCCGACCGGGGGACAACACGTCTACCCCGACCGCGGACAGCAGGTCTACCCCGACGGGGGGACACCACGTCTACCCCGACCGCGGACAGCAGGTCTACCCCGGCCTGGGACAACACGTCTACCCCGACCGCGGACAGCAGGTCTACCCCGACCGGGGGACAACACGTCTACCCCGACCGCGGACAGCAGGTCTACCCCGACCGGGGGACACCACGTCTACCCCGACCGCGGACAGCAGGTCTACCCCGACCGGGGGACACCACGTCTACCCCGACCGCGGACAGCAGGTCTACCCCGGCCTGGGACAACACGTCTACCCCGACCGCGGACAGCAGGTCTACCCCGACCGGGGGACAACACGTCTACCCCGACCGCGGACAGCAGGTCTACCCCGACCGGGGGACACCACGTCTACCCCGACCGCGGACAGCAGGTCTACCCCGGCCTGGGGACAACACGTCTACCCCGACCGCGGACAGCAGGTCTACCCCGGCCTGGGACAACACGTCTACCCCGACCGCGGACAGCAGGTCTACCCCGGCCTGGGACAACACGTCTACCCCGACCGCGGACAGCAGGTCTACCCCGACCGGGGGACACCACGTCTACCCCGACCTGGGACAGCAGGTCTACCCCGGCCTGGGACAACACGTCTACCCCGACCTGGGACAGCAGGTCTACCCCGACCGCGGGACACCAGGTCTACCCCGACCGCGGACAGGAGGTCTACCCCGGCCTGGGACAACACGTCTACCCCGACCTGGGACAGCAGGGCTGCCCCGACCACGGGCAGCAGGTCTTCCCCGTCCGGGAGACAAGGGTACCCCGCTGAAATTTGCCTCGTGTCCCGCCACCGGGCCAGGCCTGTCAGGCGGCCCCGGCCCTGGGTGGACCCAACCTCCCGGGGCCGCCCGCCACCGGGGTAGTCCTGTCGGCCGCCTCCGCGCCGGCCGCCCCCTGCGGCTTCTGACGCCGTGCCCGGCGGCGGCGGTGGCGGCGGCGGCGGCCTGCCCCGGAGGCGGGAGACCGACCTGTGCGCCCCTCGGCCGTCGGGTAGCTTCGGCGGCCCCGTCCCTCCCGATATTGCCGCTCCCTAGACCGAGGCGTATTTTTGACCGTTGCTTTATTTTGCTTTTTTTCACGCACGCAGGCACGCAGGCACACGCCCTCACCCACGGCCACACGCGCACCCACCCCTTCCCTTCTTCTTTCGTCTTTTTCCCGAAAGGACGGCTCTCGCGTCGGGGCGGAACACCAACGCTTCGCCGGGATCCGAAATTCTCGGCCCATCCCATTTCCGTTCCTGCGTGCGCGGCCGGACGCCTCCCAGCCGAGCCGACGGGCGGCTCGCGGCCCGCGCCCGGCCTGCCGACGCGCTCGACCGGCCGCGGGGCGTCCCCGCCACGCCTGCGGGGAGCAGAAGCGGCACCGGCCAGCCGGCGGGACCTGGGGGCGGACAGCGGGGGAAAGGAAGCGGGCGGGAGGGTGCGGTGGGACGCGGCGGGAAGAAAGACGCCGGCCCCCGGCGTGACTCGACTCGAATCGCCGGCAGAAGCGGCGAGCGGGCGGGCGGGCGGCCGGCTCTTCGGCGGTCCGCGGAGGTCTTTGGCCCCGGGCCCGCCTCCGGGGGCTCGCCGCCGAGGCGTGCGGGGCCCGGGCACGGAACCGCCGCTCCCGCGGCGGCGCCTTTCCGGGCTTTTCCCCGCCCCCTGCTGGGCGGGCGATGCCGGCCCGGCGGCCCCGCCCTCCGACGTCACCCTGCCTCGGCACCTCCTTCCGGGCTTGCCCCGCCCGCCCCCCTGCTGGGCGACGGTTCGGGCCGCCGCCGTCGGCCCCTCCCCGCCCACGCCCCGGGCGGCTCCTCCTCAAGCGGCCGGCCGCTCGGCACTGCGACAACGCCTGCGGGGGCTGAGGAGCGGGCCGACGGGGCCGCCGGCGGCCTGAGCCTCGGCGCCCTCCCTTTCCGAGGAAGCTTTCTCGCCGGCGCTCTCTCGGAGGCTTTCGCGCCCACGGCGGCTTCCTTCCCGCTCGGCCCCCGGCCGGCCCCGCCGAAACCTGCAGGCGGACGGCGGCCCCGCCGATCGAGCCGGGCGGGCAGAAACCGAGGCGGCGGCGGGGCCGCCGTCTGCTCGCGCCCGGACGGGGGAGGGAGCGCCGCCGGCTTCTGAGGGCTCCCTCCTTCCCTCTCGGGGAGACACGAAGGCGGCGACGCGCTCAGGCCGAGAGGGGCGGGCCGCTCGACGCGTCCCGCGGCGGCCCGCCGGCCGACAGCGGCTCTCCCCCGGCGGCCGGCCGACGGCAGGTCTACCCCGGCGGCCGGCCGACGGCAGGTCTACCCCGGCGGCCGGCCGACGGCAGGTCTACCCCGGCGGCCGGCCGACGGCAGGTCTACCCCGGCGGCCGGACGACGGCAGGTCTACCCCGGCGGCCGGCCGACGGCAGGTCTACCCCGGGTGCCGGACGACAGAAGGTCTACCCCGGCGGCCGGCCGACGGCAGGTCTACCCCGCGGCCGGCCGACGGCAGGTCTACCCGGGCGGCCGGCCGACAGCAGGTCTACCCCGGGTGCCGGCAGACAGCAGGTCTACCCCGGCCGCCGGCCGACAGCAGGTCTACCCCTGCGGCCGGCCGACAGCAGGTCTACCCGGCTGCCGGCCGACAGCAGGTCTACCCAGGGTGCCGGCCGACAGCAGGTCTACCCCGCGGCCGGCCGACAGCAGGTCTACCCCGCGGCCGGCCGACAGCAGGTCTACCCGGGTGCCGGCCGACAGCAGGTCTACCCCGCGGCCGGCCGACAGCAGGTCTACCCAGGGTGCCGGCCGACAGCAGGTCTACCCCGCGGCCGGCCGACAGCAGGTCTACCCCGGCGGCCAACCGACAGCAGGTCTACCCAGGGTGCCGGCCGACAGCAGGTCTACCCCGGCGGCCGGCCGACAGCAGGTCTACCCCGCGGCCG
>NW_028255938.1:222500-227500 GCF_971803275.1 Cyanistes caeruleus
CTCTCTCGGCTCTCTCGGTTTTTTTCTTTCTCTCTGGGCGTCTTTCTCTCGCGGGGCCCGCGCCCCTCGAGACCGGGGGGTGGAGGAGGAGGAGGAGGAGAGAAAGGGGCCTTCTCTCGCGCCCTCGAAAGTCACGCAGCACGGCGCGCGGGACGGGGGGATCCGGCTGGGGCTGACCCGCCCCCGAAGGCCGGCCCCCCGCCCGCCGACCGGTCGCGGGGGAGCGACCGGCCGCCGGCGAGAGGTTGGAGCCGAAGGGGAGCGAACCCCCCGCCGACACTTCCCCCCACACCGGGCCGAGCGGGAAGCACCGGACGTGCTAGAGGAGACAGCGACCCGACGAGGCGGGCGCGGCCCGGACAACCGAGGCCCCCTGGCCGGGGCGGCTCGCTCTGCAGCAGGCGGCGGCACGACAAAAGAGCACCGAGCGGCACGCGCGCGGAACGGGCTCTTTTCCCCCGTCCGCAGCCCCATCGGGGGGGGCTCGTTACGTTCCCTTCTCTCTGGCTTCCGCGTGTCTCTCTCTCTCTCTCTCTCTCTCTCTCTCTCTCTCTGTGTGTTCTCGGCTCACACGCTCGAGCCGCACCGCCGCCCGAGCGCTGCTCGCGGCCGGCACCCACGGGGCGCTTTTCTTTCTTTCTTTCCCGGCGACCGGGGCCGGCACCCCTCGCCACACGGCTTTTCTTGGGGTTTCAAGTCCAAGGACACCTGAGGGGCTCGCGGGGCCACGCGGCCGTCACACAGCCCGGGACGGTAAAGACGCCCTTGGCCCGGCACGGCGGGAAAGGGACGCCAAAACCTCGCCTGCGACGGGAAGCGAATTGGAGAGGAGACCAACCCTGGCCGAGCACCGGACACACCGCCGTGGGCTTCCCCATGACAGAGAAGCCCCGGAAGGAGCCGGCCCGCCGGGGGCCCTCTCCGACGCGACCCGAAAAGCCTCATCGATCGGGTTTTGTTGGTGTGGGGAGGAGAAGAGAGGAGGAGGAGGAGGAGGAGGAGGAGGAGGAGGAGGAGAAGCAAACGAGCGTGAAGAACAGGAGCGACGACAAGGGCCCCGCGGCCACGGTCCTGGGACAACGGCAACGGCAACCCCAACGTGCGCGCCCCACCGGCCGACACCGCCACGGTCCAGGCGGGCAGCGGGCGGACGGCCGCGGGACTCCGCGTGCGTGCGTGCGAGCGGGGAACTCGTCCCCGAGAGACCGCCCCCGCGGGCTCGGCGCCGTCGAGCCGCCTCGACGCGCCCCCGGGGCCCGCCGACGCCGGCGGGCCGCTTGGCTTTCGGGACAATTTCGGCTGATCGCAGCGGGAGGAGCGCGCGGGGGGTGCCGCCACCCACCCGCATCTGCGGACAACGGTTCCCTCTAACTGGACGACAACGGCAAAGATGGGAGACGCCACACACCCCGCCGGGGGCCGGGGACGTCGGGGGTTTTCACACCCCCTTTTTCCCCTTCCCCGAGGGGAACCCATCCGGGAAAGCGTGCGACAAAAAAAGTTTGCCACCGACCGCGAGAGGCCACGGGGCCCCCCCAAACCCGGCTTTAGCGCCCGGCCTCGCGGCGATCGGCTTTTTTTTTTCCATCCCCCGGAAAAAAACAAAACCAAAAAAAAAAAAAAACCGGGGGGGAAACGGCAAACCAGGAGCAGAAAAAAACGATAAGAAGAAGGCACATGGCGCGTCGCAGGACCCGTGCTAGCCACGGGGGCCGCGGGCCCGGGGATGGGGGGTGGGGGCGAGGCCCGCGCCTCTCACTCCCCAACGACACCACCGCCACCACGAGGTTTTTCTCCCTGCCCCTTCGCTTTTCGCTTGGGGGCGGGGCCCGCACGCCTCTGCGGACGCTTGGCTTTTTCTCGGTGCCGCGGCTTAGGGCCGCAAAAGGGAGCGGCGGGCAGAAAGCCCTCACACCCCCAGAAAATACGGAGGAGACCGGGCGGGCAGACCCCCACGCTCTGCCCCGCACGCCTACGAGCGAAAGAAAACGAAGCGGGGACCCCGTTCGCAACCCAGCCCGCCGGGCCACGGTGGCTCGGTCCGCACCGGCCACGACAACTGAGGAAGGGCGAGGCGCCGCCGCCTCGCCCGCGCCATCTCTCTCTCTCTCGGCCCGGGGGCATTTTTCCCCGTCGCGTTCGGGTGTCCGCACGCGGGCGGGGCCGGCCACCGCGGCCGGCCGCCGCCCCTGAAACAAATTCCGCCCGCAAAAGCGCGGGTCCCCGGCTTAAGGCCGAGGAAGGGGGAACGAGGGCCACAACAACTCGGGGCGGGGGACACAACCCGGTCTTCGGGGACGGGCCGGGGGTGGGGTGGTAAAGCCTCGAACGAAGCTCGAGCAACGGTTAGACAGAGGCGCCCCCGGCCGACGTCTGCCCCCGGCTGCCGGGCCCACACCGTGGCCCACCGAGACCGGCAGCCGAAAAACAAAAAAAAAAACTGCACCCCGCCGAGGGGGGCCCCCCGGCTTAAGGCCGAGCACATAAGGGACGAGGCGCCGCCGCCTCGCCCGCCAGCCACCGGCATTCGCTTCCCCGCCCCAGGGCTGGGGCGGGAGGGAGGGAGGCGGGACTGGACCGGAATCGGCAGCAGCACGACCAGAGCGGGGGGGACCCGCCTGCGGCTTCTCTGCCTCCTCCACGCCCTTCCCTTCTCGCCTCGGCCGCCCGCGCGGCAACACTCTCTCTGGGCAAGCAGCACACGCTTCCTCGGCATCACGACAAGCTGGCCCCCCCCACCATCGGCACGATGGGTAGCACGGGGGAAGCGGGACGAGCCCCGCGACTCGGTCCCGCCGAGGCGGCAACACACTCCCTTCTCTCTCTGGGCAAGCAGCGGCAACGACGCCTCCTCGGCCTGGCAAACAAAGCTGCCCCACCGGCACGATGGGTAGCACGGGAAGCGGGACGAGCCCCGCGACTCGGTCCCGCCGAGGCGGCAACACACTCCCTTCTCTCTCTGGGCAAGCAGCGGCAACGACGCCTCCTCGGCCTGGCAAACAAAGCTGCCCCACCGGCACGATGGGTAGCACGGGAAGCGGGACGAGCCCCGCGACTCGGTCCCGCCGAGGCGGCACACTCTCGGTTTCTCTCTCGGGCCTCCCTGGCCGGCGGCTCTCCCCTTCGTTTCTCTCTGAGCTCAGCGCCGGCGACCGGCCGGGCGGCCGGCCCGTAGCTTCGCCTCCGGAGGACACAGGCACGGTAGCAGCCTGGGGGAGACGACCCGTTACCTCGCTCCCATAATACGGAGATACGTGTCCGAGGCCGCCGATGCCTGCAAGTGACCGTAGCGTACGTGACCGGGGCAAAGCGGCGGCGCTAGCCGCCTCCTAGCATGACGTAACTGGAGGCAGCTGAAAACAGCGACCCCTTGGTGAACTTCCAGAGCCGGCGCGGACACCAGGTCTACCTCGACCGCGGACACCACGTCTACCCCGACCTGGGCTAGCAGGTCTACCCCGGCCTGGGACAACACGTCTACCCCGACCGCGGACAGCAGGTCTACCCCGACCGGGGGACAACACGTCTACCCCGACCGCGGACAGCAGGTCTACCCCGACGGGGGGACACCACGTCTACCCCGACCGCGGACAGCAGGTCTACCCCGGCCTGGGACAACACGTCTACCCCGACCGCGGACAGCAGGTCTACCCCGACCGGGGGACAACACGTCTACCCCGACCGCGGACAGCAGGTCTACCCCGACCGGGGGACACCACGTCTACCCCGACCGCGGACAGCAGGTCTACCCCGACCGGGGGACACCACGTCTACCCCGACCGCGGACAGCAGGTCTACCCCGGCCTGGGACAACACGTCTACCCCGACCGCGGACAGCAGGTCTACCCCGACCGGGGGACAACACGTCTACCCCGACCGCGGACAGCAGGTCTACCCCGACCGGGGGACACCACGTCTACCCCGACCGCGGACAGCAGGTCTACCCCGGCCTGGGGACAACACGTCTACCCCGACCGCGGACAGCAGGTCTACCCCGGCCTGGGACAACACGTCTACCCCGACCGCGGACAGCAGGTCTACCCCGGCCTGGGACAACACGTCTACCCCGACCGCGGACAGCAGGTCTACCCCGACCGGGGGACACCACGTCTACCCCGACCTGGGACAGCAGGTCTACCCCGGCCTGGGACAACACGTCTACCCCGACCTGGGACAGCAGGTCTACCCCGACCGCGGGACACCAGGTCTACCCCGACCGCGGACAGGAGGTCTACCCCGGCCTGGGACAACACGTCTACCCCGACCTGGGACAGCAGGGCTGCCCCGACCACGGGCAGCAGGTCTTCCCCGTCCGGGAGACAAGGGTACCCCGCTGAAATTTGCCTCGTGTCCCGCCACCGGGCCAGGCCTGTCAGGCGGCCCCGGCCCTGGGTGGACCCAACCTCCCGGGGCCGCCCGCCACCGGGGTAGTCCTGTCGGCCGCCTCCGCGCCGGCCGCCCCCTGCGGCTTCTGACGCCGTGCCCGGCGGCGGCGGTGGCGGCGGCGGCGGCCTGCCCCGGAGGCGGGAGACCGACCTGTGCGCCCCTCGGCCGTCGGGTAGCTTCGGCGGCCCCGTCCCTCCCGATATTGCCGCTCCCTAGACCGAGGCGTATTTTTGACCGTTGCTTTATTTTGCTTTTTTTCACGCACGCAGGCACGCAGGCACACGCCCTCACCCACGGCCACACGCGCACCCACCCCTTCCCTTCTTCTTTCGTCTTTTTCCCGAAAGGACGGCTCTCGCGTCGGGGCGGAACACCAACGCTTCGCCGGGATCCGAAATTCTCGGCCCATCCCATTTCCGTTCCTGCGTGCGCGGCCGGACGCCTCCCAGCCGAGCCGACGGGCGGCTCGCGGCCCGCGCCCGGCCTGCCGACGCGCTCGACCGGCCGCGGGGCGTCCCCGCCACGCCTGCGGGGAGCAGAAGCGGCACCGGCCAGCCGGCGGGACCTGGGGGCGGACAGCGGGGGAAAGGAAGCGGGCGGGAGGGTGCGGTGGG
>NW_028255938.1:242500-250000 GCF_971803275.1 Cyanistes caeruleus
GAGCGACGACAAGGGCCCCGCGGCCACGGTCCTGGGACAACGGCAACGGCAACCCCAACGTGCGCGCCCCACCGGCCGACACCGCCACGGTCCAGGCGGGCAGCGGGCGGACGGCCGCGGGACTCCGCGTGCGTGCGTGCGAGCGGGGAACTCGTCCCCGAGAGACCGCCCCCGCGGGCTCGGCGCCGTCGAGCCGCCTCGACGCGCCCCCGGGGCCCGCCGACGCCGGCGGGCCGCTTGGCTTTCGGGACAATTTCGGCTGATCGCAGCGGGAGGAGCGCGCGGGGGGTGCCGCCACCCACCCGCATCTGCGGACAACGGTTCCCTCTAACTGGACGACAACGGCAAAGATGGGAGACGCCACACACCCCGCCGGGGGCCGGGGACGTCGGGGGTTTTCACACCCCCTTTTTCCCCTTCCCCGAGGGGAACCCATCCGGGAAAGCGTGCGACAAAAAAAGTTTGCCACCGACCGCGAGAGGCCACGGGGCCCCCCCAAACCCGGCTTTAGCGCCCGGCCTCGCGGCGATCGGCTTTTTTTTTTCCATCCCCCGGAAAAAAACAAAACCAAAAAAAAAAAAAAACCGGGGGGGAAACGGCAAACCAGGAGCAGAAAAAAACGATAAGAAGAAGGCACATGGCGCGTCGCAGGACCCGTGCTAGCCACGGGGGCCGCGGGCCCGGGGATGGGGGGTGGGGGCGAGGCCCGCGCCTCTCACTCCCCAACGACACCACCGCCACCACGAGGTTTTTCTCCCTGCCCCTTCGCTTTTCGCTTGGGGGCGGGGCCCGCACGCCTCTGCGGACGCTTGGCTTTTTCTCGGTGCCGCGGCTTAGGGCCGCAAAAGGGAGCGGCGGGCAGAAAGCCCTCACACCCCCAGAAAATACGGAGGAGACCGGGCGGGCAGACCCCCACGCTCTGCCCCGCACGCCTACGAGCGAAAGAAAACGAAGCGGGGACCCCGTTCGCAACCCAGCCCGCCGGGCCACGGTGGCTCGGTCCGCACCGGCCACGACAACTGAGGAAGGGCGAGGCGCCGCCGCCTCGCCCGCGCCATCTCTCTCTCTCTCGGCCCGGGGGCATTTTTCCCCGTCGCGTTCGGGTGTCCGCACGCGGGCGGGGCCGGCCACCGCGGCCGGCCGCCGCCCCTGAAACAAATTCCGCCCGCAAAAGCGCGGGTCCCCGGCTTAAGGCCGAGGAAGGGGGAACGAGGGCCACAACAACTCGGGGCGGGGGACACAACCCGGTCTTCGGGGACGGGCCGGGGGTGGGGTGGTAAAGCCTCGAACGAAGCTCGAGCAACGGTTAGACAGAGGCGCCCCCGGCCGACGTCTGCCCCCGGCTGCCGGGCCCACACCGTGGCCCACCGAGACCGGCAGCCGAAAAACAAAAAAAAAAACTGCACCCCGCCGAGGGGGGCCCCCCGGCTTAAGGCCGAGCACATAAGGGACGAGGCGCCGCCGCCTCGCCCGCCAGCCACCGGCATTCGCTTCCCCGCCCCAGGGCTGGGGCGGGAGGGAGGGAGGCGGGACTGGACCGGAATCGGCAGCAGCACGACCAGAGCGGGGGGGACCCGCCTGCGGCTTCTCTGCCTCCTCCACGCCCTTCCCTTCTCGCCTCGGCCGCCCGCGCGGCAACACTCTCTCTGGGCAAGCAGCACACGCTTCCTCGGCATCACGACAAGCTGGCCCCCCCCACCATCGGCACGATGGGTAGCACGGGGGAAGCGGGACGAGCCCCGCGACTCGGTCCCGCCGAGGCGGCAACACACTCCCTTCTCTCTCTGGGCAAGCAGCGGCAACGACGCCTCCTCGGCCTGGCAAACAAAGCTGCCCCACCGGCACGATGGGTAGCACGGGAAGCGGGACGAGCCCCGCGACTCGGTCCCGCCGAGGCGGCAACACACTCCCTTCTCTCTCTGGGCAAGCAGCGGCAACGACGCCTCCTCGGCCTGGCAAACAAAGCTGCCCCACCGGCACGATGGGTAGCACGGGAAGCGGGACGAGCCCCGCGACTCGGTCCCGCCGAGGCGGCACACTCTCGGTTTCTCTCTCGGGCCTCCCTGGCCGGCGGCTCTCCCCTTCGTTTCTCTCTGAGCTCAGCGCCGGCGACCGGCCGGGCGGCCGGCCCGTAGCTTCGCCTCCGGAGGACACAGGCACGGTAGCAGCCTGGGGGAGACGACCCGTTACCTCGCTCCCATAATACGGAGATACGTGTCCGAGGCCGCCGATGCCTGCAAGTGACCGTAGCGTACGTGACCGGGGCAAAGCGGCGGCGCTAGCCGCCTCCTAGCATGACGTAACTGGAGGCAGCTGAAAACAGCGACCCCTTGGTGAACTTCCAGAGCCGGCGCGGACACCAGGTCTACCTCGACCGCGGACACCACGTCTACCCCGACCTGGGCTAGCAGGTCTACCCCGGCCTGGGACAACACGTCTACCCCGACCGCGGACAGCAGGTCTACCCCGACCGGGGGACAACACGTCTACCCCGACCGCGGACAGCAGGTCTACCCCGACGGGGGGACACCACGTCTACCCCGACCGCGGACAGCAGGTCTACCCCGGCCTGGGACAACACGTCTACCCCGACCGCGGACAGCAGGTCTACCCCGACCGGGGGACAACACGTCTACCCCGACCGCGGACAGCAGGTCTACCCCGACCGGGGGACACCACGTCTACCCCGACCGCGGACAGCAGGTCTACCCCGACCGGGGGACACCACGTCTACCCCGACCGCGGACAGCAGGTCTACCCCGGCCTGGGACAACACGTCTACCCCGACCGCGGACAGCAGGTCTACCCCGACCGGGGGACAACACGTCTACCCCGACCGCGGACAGCAGGTCTACCCCGACCGGGGGACACCACGTCTACCCCGACCGCGGACAGCAGGTCTACCCCGGCCTGGGGACAACACGTCTACCCCGACCGCGGACAGCAGGTCTACCCCGGCCTGGGACAACACGTCTACCCCGACCGCGGACAGCAGGTCTACCCCGGCCTGGGACAACACGTCTACCCCGACCGCGGACAGCAGGTCTACCCCGACCGGGGGACACCACGTCTACCCCGACCTGGGACAGCAGGTCTACCCCGGCCTGGGACAACACGTCTACCCCGACCTGGGACAGCAGGTCTACCCCGACCGCGGGACACCAGGTCTACCCCGACCGCGGACAGGAGGTCTACCCCGGCCTGGGACAACACGTCTACCCCGACCTGGGACAGCAGGGCTGCCCCGACCACGGGCAGCAGGTCTTCCCCGTCCGGGAGACAAGGGTACCCCGCTGAAATTTGCCTCGTGTCCCGCCACCGGGCCAGGCCTGTCAGGCGGCCCCGGCCCTGGGTGGACCCAACCTCCCGGGGCCGCCCGCCACCGGGGTAGTCCTGTCGGCCGCCTCCGCGCCGGCCGCCCCCTGCGGCTTCTGACGCCGTGCCCGGCGGCGGCGGTGGCGGCGGCGGCGGCCTGCCCCGGAGGCGGGAGACCGACCTGTGCGCCCCTCGGCCGTCGGGTAGCTTCGGCGGCCCCGTCCCTCCCGATATTGCCGCTCCCTAGACCGAGGCGTATTTTTGACCGTTGCTTTATTTTGCTTTTTTTCACGCACGCAGGCACGCAGGCACACGCCCTCACCCACGGCCACACGCGCACCCACCCCTTCCCTTCTTCTTTCGTCTTTTTCCCGAAAGGACGGCTCTCGCGTCGGGGCGGAACACCAACGCTTCGCCGGGATCCGAAATTCTCGGCCCATCCCATTTCCGTTCCTGCGTGCGCGGCCGGACGCCTCCCAGCCGAGCCGACGGGCGGCTCGCGGCCCGCGCCCGGCCTGCCGACGCGCTCGACCGGCCGCGGGGCGTCCCCGCCACGCCTGCGGGGAGCAGAAGCGGCACCGGCCAGCCGGCGGGACCTGGGGGCGGACAGCGGGGGAAAGGAAGCGGGCGGGAGGGTGCGGTGGGACGCGGCGGGAAGAAAGACGCCGGCCCCCGGCGTGACTCGACTCGAATCGCCGGCAGAAGCGGCGAGCGGGCGGGCGGGCGGCCGGCTCTTCGGCGGTCCGCGGAGGTCTTTGGCCCCGGGCCCGCCTCCGGGGGCTCGCCGCCGAGGCGTGCGGGGCCCGGGCACGGAACCGCCGCTCCCGCGGCGGCGCCTTTCCGGGCTTTTCCCCGCCCCCTGCTGGGCGGGCGATGCCGGCCCGGCGGCCCCGCCCTCCGACGTCACCCTGCCTCGGCACCTCCTTCCGGGCTTGCCCCGCCCGCCCCCCTGCTGGGCGACGGTTCGGGCCGCCGCCGTCGGCCCCTCCCCGCCCACGCCCCGGGCGGCTCCTCCTCAAGCGGCCGGCCGCTCGGCACTGCGACAACGCCTGCGGGGGCTGAGGAGCGGGCCGACGGGGCCGCCGGCGGCCTGAGCCTCGGCGCCCTCCCTTTCCGAGGAAGCTTTCTCGCCGGCGCTCTCTCGGAGGCTTTCGCGCCCACGGCGGCTTCCTTCCCGCTCGGCCCCCGGCCGGCCCCGCCGAAACCTGCAGGCGGACGGCGGCCCCGCCGATCGAGCCGGGCGGGCAGAAACCGAGGCGGCGGCGGGGCCGCCGTCTGCTCGCGCCCGGACGGGGGAGGGAGCGCCGCCGGCTTCTGAGGGCTCCCTCCTTCCCTCTCGGGGAGACACGAAGGCGGCGACGCGCTCAGGCCGAGAGGGGCGGGCCGCTCGACGCGTCCCGCGGCGGCCCGCCGGCCGACAGCGGCTCTCCCCCGGCGGCCGGCCGACGGCAGGTCTACCCCGGCGGCCGGCCGACGGCAGGTCTACCCCGGCGGCCGGCCGACGGCAGGTCTACCCCGGCGGCCGGCCGACGGCAGGTCTACCCCGGCGGCCGGACGACGGCAGGTCTACCCCGGCGGCCGGCCGACGGCAGGTCTACCCCGGGTGCCGGACGACAGAAGGTCTACCCCGGCGGCCGGCCGACGGCAGGTCTACCCCGCGGCCGGCCGACGGCAGGTCTACCCGGGCGGCCGGCCGACAGCAGGTCTACCCCGGGTGCCGGCAGACAGCAGGTCTACCCCGGCCGCCGGCCGACAGCAGGTCTACCCCTGCGGCCGGCCGACAGCAGGTCTACCCGGCTGCCGGCCGACAGCAGGTCTACCCAGGGTGCCGGCCGACAGCAGGTCTACCCCGCGGCCGGCCGACAGCAGGTCTACCCCGCGGCCGGCCGACAGCAGGTCTACCCGGGTGCCGGCCGACAGCAGGTCTACCCCGCGGCCGGCCGACAGCAGGTCTACCCAGGGTGCCGGCCGACAGCAGGTCTACCCCGCGGCCGGCCGACAGCAGGTCTACCCCGGCGGCCAACCGACAGCAGGTCTACCCAGGGTGCCGGCCGACAGCAGGTCTACCCCGGCGGCCGGCCGACAGCAGGTCTACCCCGCGGCCGGCCGACAGCAGGTCTACCCCGGCGGCCGGCCGACAGCAGGTCTACCCCGCGGCCGGCCGACAGCTGGTCTACCCAGGGTGCCGGCCGACAGCAGGTCTACCCCGCGGCCGGCCGACAGCAGGTCTACCCGGGTGCCGGCCGACAGCAGGTCTACCCCGCGGCCGGCCGACAGCAGGTCTACCCAGGGTGCCGGCCGACAGCAGGTCTACCCCGCGGCGGCCGGCCGACAGCAGGTCTACCCCGCGGCCGGCCGACAGCAGGTCTACCCCGGCGGCCGGCCGACAGTAGGTCTACCCCGCGGCCGGCCGACAGCTGGTCTACCCAGGGTGCCGGCCGACAGCAGGTCTACCCCGCGGCCGGCCGACAGCAGGTCTACCCCGGCGGCCGGCCGACAGCAGGTCTACCCCGCGGCCGGCCGACAGCAGGTCTACCCAGGTTGCCGGCCGACAGCAGGTCTACCCCGGCCTGGGACAACACGTCTACCCCGACCGCGGACAGCAGGTCTACCCCGACCGGGGGACACCACGTCTACCCCGACCTGGGACAGCAGGTCTACCCCGGCCTGGGACAACACGTCTACCCCGACCTGGGACAGCAGGTCTACCCCGACCGCGGGACACCAGGTCTACCCCGACCGCGGACAGGAGGTCTACCCCGGCCTGGGACAACACGTCTACCCCGACCTGGGACAGCAGGGCTGCCCCGACCACGGGCAGCAGGTCTTCCCCGTCCGGGAGACAAGGGTACCCCGCTGAAATTTGCCTCGTGTCCCGCCACCGGGCCAGGCCTGTCAGGCGGCCCCGGCCCTGGGTGGACCCAACCTCCCGGGGCCGCCCGCCACCGGGGTAGTCCTGTCGGCCGCCTCCGCGCCGGCCGCCCCCTGCGGCTTCTGACGCCGTGCCCGGCGGCGGCGGTGGCGGCGGCGGCGGCCTGCCCCGGAGGCGGGAGACCGACCTGTGCGCCCCTCGGCCGTCGGGTAGCTTCGGCGGCCCCGTCCCTCCCGATATTGCCGCTCCCTAGACCGAGGCGTATTTTTGACCGTTGCTTTATTTTGCTTTTTTTCACGCACGCAGGCACGCAGGCACACGCCCTCACCCACGGCCACACGCGCACCCACCCCTTCCCTTCTTCTTTCGTCTTTTTCCCGAAAGGACGGCTCTCGCGTCGGGGCGGAACACCAACGCTTCGCCGGGATCCGAAATTCTCGGCCCATCCCATTTCCGTTCCTGCGTGCGCGGCCGGACGCCTCCCAGCCGAGCCGACGGGCGGCTCGCGGCCCGCGCCCGGCCTGCCGACGCGCTCGACCGGCCGCGGGGCGTCCCCGCCACGCCTGCGGGGAGCAGAAGCGGCACCGGCCAGCCGGCGGGACCTGGGGGCGGACAGCGGGGGAAAGGAAGCGGGCGGGAGGGTGCGGTGGGACGCGGCGGGAAGAAAGACGCCGGCCCCCGGCGTGACTCGACTCGAATCGCCGGCAGAAGCGGCGAGCGGGCGGGCGGGCGGCCGGCTCTTCGGCGGTCCGCGGAGGTCTTTGGCCCCGGGCCCGCCTCCGGGGGCTCGCCGCCGAGGCGTGCGGGGCCCGGGCACGGAACCGCCGCTCCCGCGGCGGCGCCTTTCCGGGCTTTTCCCCGCCCCCTGCTGGGCGGGCGATGCCGGCCCGGCGGCCCCGCCCTCCGACGTCACCCTGCCTCGGCACCTCCTTCCGGGCTTGCCCCGCCCGCCCCCCTGCTGGGCGACGGTTCGGGCCGCCGCCGTCGGCCCCTCCCCGCCCACGCCCCGGGCGGCTCCTCCTCAAGCGGCCGGCCGCTCGGCACTGCGACAACGCCTGCGGGGGCTGAGGAGCGGGCCGACGGGGCCGCCGGCGGCCTGAGCCTCGGCGCCCTCCCTTTCCGAGGAAGCTTTCTCGCCGGCGCTCTCTCGGAGGCTTTCGCGCCCACGGCGGCTTCCTTCCCGCTCGGCCCCCGGCCGGCCCCGCCGAAACCTGCAGGCGGACGGCGGCCCCGCCGATCGAGCCGGGCGGGCAGAAACCGAGGCGGCGGCGGGGCCGCCGTCTGCTCGCGCCCGGACGGGGGAGGGAGCGCCG
>NW_028255938.1:257500-260000 GCF_971803275.1 Cyanistes caeruleus
GCCCTCGGCGGCGGCGTTTGGCGACGCCGCCGCTTTCGCTCTCGGCCCTTCTTTCCGGTTTTTCCCCCCCGCGAGGACGAGCTCCGGCCCAGCGGCTCGCTCCGGGAAGCGGGGAGCTACGGGAGCGGCTCCCCGAGTCTGCATTTAGGGGGACGAAGGCCCTTTTTCTCCTCCCGCGGCCGCCGCCGCCGGCGGACCGCGGGGGAGGGGAACGGGCCTGCGAGGCGACCCCAGCCGCGCCGCCCGGGGAGGGCTCGGGTGGCCCACCCGCCGGGACGGCGATTGATCGTCAAGCGACGCTCAGACAGGCGTAGCCCCGGGAGGAACCCGGGGCCGCAAGTGCGTTCGAAGTGTCGATGATCAATGTGTCCTGCAATTCACATTAATTCTCGCAGCTAGCTGCGTTCTTCATCGACGCACGAGCCGAGTGATCCACCGCTAAGAGTTGTCTGGCTTTCGGCACCGACCCCGCACGCGCGGAGGGGCCGGGACCGCTCGCGTGAAGCGGCCCCCCTCGGGTTTTGCGGCGAGGACGCGCGGGCGCGCGACCTCGCGACCGACCGTACGAGCACAAACGAGACGACCAACGGAGGGGAAAAAGAAAAGGAAGGCACGAGGCCGCCCACGGAACGCTCCGAAAAGGCCGGCCAGAAAGGGCGGGGGGGCCCGCGCCCCCGACCGCCTCTCCCCCACCACCCCCCTCCCCCCGGGCGAGGGGAGGGGAAAAGAGAGACGCCGCCCCGCGTGCCGTCTTTCGGAGGCGGCCCAGGCGCCCGGGCTCGGCCCGGCCTCCGCGCGGAGAGCCGCGCGGCGCGCGCCGGACCGCGGGGGGGCTCCGTAGCCCGCGCCCGGCCTCTTCTCTCTGAACGGGACGACGCGGGCACGAGGCCGGGGGGCCGCGGCCGCCCGCCGCCCGCCGCGCGCTCGGCTCCACCTCGACCGCTGCGCGGGGATCGGCCCCCCGCGCAGCGCCACCGCGCCCGCCGCGCGCGGCGCGGCCTTTCTCCTCCCCGCTGACGGGCCGCCCCCTTGCCAGCGCCCGAGACGGCCGCGCGACGACCGCCGGCACCGCCGGCGCCGCCCCCGGCCGGGGACCGCTCCCCGCCGGAAGGCGAGCGCCTCGCCGCCGCGCTCCGACGGCCGGCGCCGGGAGGCGGGCGCCGCCGAGGCGCGAGCCGGCGTCGCGAGCGCCCGAGGCCTGCCGGAAGGCAAAGGCCCCGCCGCCACCGGGGCCGCACTCCCGGGACCGCCGCCGCCGCTTCGCACCGTCGGGGCCCCTTCCGCGGGCACGCGCCCTGCGGGAGGGGGCCGTGCGGCGGACGCCCGCCGCACGGCCTCGAGCGGTTCTCCCTGCGGCCCACACGCGGCCTTCGGGAAGGGAGACGGGGAAGCGACGGGCGGGGCCCGGGCCGGGACCGCCGCCGGCGACGACGGGGGCCTCCCGGCCGACCGTCCCACCAGGGGGACACCCGTCGAGCGGCGCCGCCGCCGCTCGGCACGGGGTCGCCCGCGCTCGCCGGACCTCCGGCCGCCGGAGGCGACCGACGAGCGCTCGCCCGGGCGGGGGGCGCGCGGTCCCGGCCGGGGACGAGCCGGCGGACGGCGCCGCCGCGCGCGTCCGGGGAAGGCGAGGAACGCCCCGAGGAGGAGGAGGAGATGCGCGCCGACGCGGCCGGCGCGGCCGAGGCGAGGGAGCGCGGGGGGCGCCCGAGGGCCGCCACCCCGAGGTCGCGCAGAGAAGGCGGAGAAGCGCGCGGGGGCGCTTCTCCGCCGGCGCCGCCCCGTTCCGAAGAGACCGGATCGGCCCCGCGGCCGACAGCGCGCCACGGCCTCGCCGCCGAGACCGGGCCGCGGAGAGGGGGGGGGAGGGGGGCTGGGTGCCCCCTCCCCGGCACGGCGCGGCCGACGACGGCCGCGACGAAGTCGACGACGACGACGACGACGAGCGGGGGGGGACCGGTCGCGACGGACGCCACCGCAGGGGATCGGCGGGAGTAGCTCCCCACCCCTCAGTGAACGCCGCGCCGCCACCGGCCGGGTACCCGTCGCCGCCGCCGCCGCCGCCGCCGGCATCGCCGCCGCCGCCGGGGCGCGCCGTGCCGCCCGAGTCTTTAAACCTCCGCCCGGCCTCGGCGGCCCTTTCGGGTCCCAGCCCAAACCCCGCGCCCCCGGCCGGCGTTTGACGACGCCGAGGCGGGAGCGGGGGAAAGGGGAAAGGACTCGGGGAACCGCCCAGGCGCGGAGCGCTAGGTACCTGGCCCTGGGGCGAGGGAAACGACCTGGGATGGCCCCGCCGGGGTGCCTCCCCCCCAATTGCTGCCACCCTCGGGGGAGCGTCCGCCGGCGGGGGCGCGCCTGACACATCCGCCGCCGCCACCGCGGCCGTCCTGACTCGGGGCCCGGGGTTTCCCTCAGCAGCCCGGCGCTGCGCCCGAGAGGACCGCCGCGGCTCGGCCCGTGGCCCCGCCGGTGCGGGAGGGCGAGGGGCGGACCGGCCGAC
>NW_028255938.1:265000-270000 GCF_971803275.1 Cyanistes caeruleus
GCCACGGGGGCCGCGGGCCCGGGGATGGGGGGTGGGGGCGAGGCCCGCGCCTCTCACTCCCCAACGACACCACCGCCACCACGAGGTTTTTCTCCCTGCCCCTTCGCTTTTCGCTTGGGGGCGGGGCCCGCACGCCTCTGCGGACGCTTGGCTTTTTCTCGGTGCCGCGGCTTAGGGCCGCAAAAGGGAGCGGCGGGCAGAAAGCCCTCACACCCCCAGAAAATACGGAGGAGACCGGGCGGGCAGACCCCCACGCTCTGCCCCGCACGCCTACGAGCGAAAGAAAACGAAGCGGGGACCCCGTTCGCAACCCAGCCCGCCGGGCCACGGTGGCTCGGTCCGCACCGGCCACGACAACTGAGGAAGGGCGAGGCGCCGCCGCCTCGCCCGCGCCATCTCTCTCTCTCTCGGCCCGGGGGCATTTTTCCCCGTCGCGTTCGGGTGTCCGCACGCGGGCGGGGCCGGCCACCGCGGCCGGCCGCCGCCCCTGAAACAAATTCCGCCCGCAAAAGCGCGGGTCCCCGGCTTAAGGCCGAGGAAGGGGGAACGAGGGCCACAACAACTCGGGGCGGGGGACACAACCCGGTCTTCGGGGACGGGCCGGGGGTGGGGTGGTAAAGCCTCGAACGAAGCTCGAGCAACGGTTAGACAGAGGCGCCCCCGGCCGACGTCTGCCCCCGGCTGCCGGGCCCACACCGTGGCCCACCGAGACCGGCAGCCGAAAAACAAAAAAAAAAACTGCACCCCGCCGAGGGGGGCCCCCCGGCTTAAGGCCGAGCACATAAGGGACGAGGCGCCGCCGCCTCGCCCGCCAGCCACCGGCATTCGCTTCCCCGCCCCAGGGCTGGGGCGGGAGGGAGGGAGGCGGGACTGGACCGGAATCGGCAGCAGCACGACCAGAGCGGGGGGGACCCGCCTGCGGCTTCTCTGCCTCCTCCACGCCCTTCCCTTCTCGCCTCGGCCGCCCGCGCGGCAACACTCTCTCTGGGCAAGCAGCACACGCTTCCTCGGCATCACGACAAGCTGGCCCCCCCCACCATCGGCACGATGGGTAGCACGGGGGAAGCGGGACGAGCCCCGCGACTCGGTCCCGCCGAGGCGGCAACACACTCCCTTCTCTCTCTGGGCAAGCAGCGGCAACGACGCCTCCTCGGCCTGGCAAACAAAGCTGCCCCACCGGCACGATGGGTAGCACGGGAAGCGGGACGAGCCCCGCGACTCGGTCCCGCCGAGGCGGCAACACACTCCCTTCTCTCTCTGGGCAAGCAGCGGCAACGACGCCTCCTCGGCCTGGCAAACAAAGCTGCCCCACCGGCACGATGGGTAGCACGGGAAGCGGGACGAGCCCCGCGACTCGGTCCCGCCGAGGCGGCACACTCTCGGTTTCTCTCTCGGGCCTCCCTGGCCGGCGGCTCTCCCCTTCGTTTCTCTCTGAGCTCAGCGCCGGCGACCGGCCGGGCGGCCGGCCCGTAGCTTCGCCTCCGGAGGACACAGGCACGGTAGCAGCCTGGGGGAGACGACCCGTTACCTCGCTCCCATAATACGGAGATACGTGTCCGAGGCCGCCGATGCCTGCAAGTGACCGTAGCGTACGTGACCGGGGCAAAGCGGCGGCGCTAGCCGCCTCCTAGCATGACGTAACTGGAGGCAGCTGAAAACAGCGACCCCTTGGTGAACTTCCAGAGCCGGCGCGGACACCAGGTCTACCTCGACCGCGGACACCACGTCTACCCCGACCTGGGCTAGCAGGTCTACCCCGGCCTGGGACAACACGTCTACCCCGACCGCGGACAGCAGGTCTACCCCGACCGGGGGACAACACGTCTACCCCGACCGCGGACAGCAGGTCTACCCCGACGGGGGGACACCACGTCTACCCCGACCGCGGACAGCAGGTCTACCCCGGCCTGGGACAACACGTCTACCCCGACCGCGGACAGCAGGTCTACCCCGACCGGGGGACAACACGTCTACCCCGACCGCGGACAGCAGGTCTACCCCGACCGGGGGACACCACGTCTACCCCGACCGCGGACAGCAGGTCTACCCCGACCGGGGGACACCACGTCTACCCCGACCGCGGACAGCAGGTCTACCCCGGCCTGGGACAACACGTCTACCCCGACCGCGGACAGCAGGTCTACCCCGACCGGGGGACAACACGTCTACCCCGACCGCGGACAGCAGGTCTACCCCGACCGGGGGACACCACGTCTACCCCGACCGCGGACAGCAGGTCTACCCCGGCCTGGGGACAACACGTCTACCCCGACCGCGGACAGCAGGTCTACCCCGGCCTGGGACAACACGTCTACCCCGACCGCGGACAGCAGGTCTACCCCGGCCTGGGACAACACGTCTACCCCGACCGCGGACAGCAGGTCTACCCCGACCGGGGGACACCACGTCTACCCCGACCTGGGACAGCAGGTCTACCCCGGCCTGGGACAACACGTCTACCCCGACCTGGGACAGCAGGTCTACCCCGACCGCGGGACACCAGGTCTACCCCGACCGCGGACAGGAGGTCTACCCCGGCCTGGGACAACACGTCTACCCCGACCTGGGACAGCAGGGCTGCCCCGACCACGGGCAGCAGGTCTTCCCCGTCCGGGAGACAAGGGTACCCCGCTGAAATTTGCCTCGTGTCCCGCCACCGGGCCAGGCCTGTCAGGCGGCCCCGGCCCTGGGTGGACCCAACCTCCCGGGGCCGCCCGCCACCGGGGTAGTCCTGTCGGCCGCCTCCGCGCCGGCCGCCCCCTGCGGCTTCTGACGCCGTGCCCGGCGGCGGCGGTGGCGGCGGCGGCGGCCTGCCCCGGAGGCGGGAGACCGACCTGTGCGCCCCTCGGCCGTCGGGTAGCTTCGGCGGCCCCGTCCCTCCCGATATTGCCGCTCCCTAGACCGAGGCGTATTTTTGACCGTTGCTTTATTTTGCTTTTTTTCACGCACGCAGGCACGCAGGCACACGCCCTCACCCACGGCCACACGCGCACCCACCCCTTCCCTTCTTCTTTCGTCTTTTTCCCGAAAGGACGGCTCTCGCGTCGGGGCGGAACACCAACGCTTCGCCGGGATCCGAAATTCTCGGCCCATCCCATTTCCGTTCCTGCGTGCGCGGCCGGACGCCTCCCAGCCGAGCCGACGGGCGGCTCGCGGCCCGCGCCCGGCCTGCCGACGCGCTCGACCGGCCGCGGGGCGTCCCCGCCACGCCTGCGGGGAGCAGAAGCGGCACCGGCCAGCCGGCGGGACCTGGGGGCGGACAGCGGGGGAAAGGAAGCGGGCGGGAGGGTGCGGTGGGACGCGGCGGGAAGAAAGACGCCGGCCCCCGGCGTGACTCGACTCGAATCGCCGGCAGAAGCGGCGAGCGGGCGGGCGGGCGGCCGGCTCTTCGGCGGTCCGCGGAGGTCTTTGGCCCCGGGCCCGCCTCCGGGGGCTCGCCGCCGAGGCGTGCGGGGCCCGGGCACGGAACCGCCGCTCCCGCGGCGGCGCCTTTCCGGGCTTTTCCCCGCCCCCTGCTGGGCGGGCGATGCCGGCCCGGCGGCCCCGCCCTCCGACGTCACCCTGCCTCGGCACCTCCTTCCGGGCTTGCCCCGCCCGCCCCCCTGCTGGGCGACGGTTCGGGCCGCCGCCGTCGGCCCCTCCCCGCCCACGCCCCGGGCGGCTCCTCCTCAAGCGGCCGGCCGCTCGGCACTGCGACAACGCCTGCGGGGGCTGAGGAGCGGGCCGACGGGGCCGCCGGCGGCCTGAGCCTCGGCGCCCTCCCTTTCCGAGGAAGCTTTCTCGCCGGCGCTCTCTCGGAGGCTTTCGCGCCCACGGCGGCTTCCTTCCCGCTCGGCCCCCGGCCGGCCCCGCCGAAACCTGCAGGCGGACGGCGGCCCCGCCGATCGAGCCGGGCGGGCAGAAACCGAGGCGGCGGCGGGGCCGCCGTCTGCTCGCGCCCGGACGGGGGAGGGAGCGCCGCCGGCTTCTGAGGGCTCCCTCCTTCCCTCTCGGGGAGACACGAAGGCGGCGACGCGCTCAGGCCGAGAGGGGCGGGCCGCTCGACGCGTCCCGCGGCGGCCCGCCGGCCGACAGCGGCTCTCCCCCGGCGGCCGGCCGACGGCAGGTCTACCCCGGCGGCCGGCCGACGGCAGGTCTACCCCGGCGGCCGGCCGACGGCAGGTCTACCCCGGCGGCCGGCCGACGGCAGGTCTACCCCGGCGGCCGGACGACGGCAGGTCTACCCCGGCGGCCGGCCGACGGCAGGTCTACCCCGGGTGCCGGACGACAGAAGGTCTACCCCGGCGGCCGGCCGACGGCAGGTCTACCCCGCGGCCGGCCGACGGCAGGTCTACCCGGGCGGCCGGCCGACAGCAGGTCTACCCCGGGTGCCGGCAGACAGCAGGTCTACCCCGGCCGCCGGCCGACAGCAGGTCTACCCCTGCGGCCGGCCGACAGCAGGTCTACCCGGCTGCCGGCCGACAGCAGGTCTACCCAGGGTGCCGGCCGACAGCAGGTCTACCCCGCGGCCGGCCGACAGCAGGTCTACCCCGCGGCCGGCCGACAGCAGGTCTACCCGGGTGCCGGCCGACAGCAGGTCTACCCCGCGGCCGGCCGACAGCAGGTCTACCCAGGGTGCCGGCCGACAGCAGGTCTACCCCGCGGCCGGCCGACAGCAGGTCTACCCCGGCGGCCAACCGACAGCAGGTCTACCCAGGGTGCCGGCCGACAGCAGGTCTACCCCGGCGGCCGGCCGACAGCAGGTCTACCCCGCGGCCGGCCGACAGCAGGTCTACCCCGGCGGCCGGCCGACAGCAGGTCTACCCCGCGGCCGGCCGACAGCTGGTCTACCCAGGGTGCCGGCCGACAGCAGGTCTACCCCGCGGCCGGCCGACAGCAGGTCTACCCGGGTGCCGGCCGACAGCAGGTCTACCCCGCGGCCGGCCGACAGCAGGTCTACCCAGGGTGCCGGCCGACAGCAGGTCTACCCCGCGGCGGCCGGCCGACAGCAGGTCTACCCC
>NW_028255938.1:282500-287500 GCF_971803275.1 Cyanistes caeruleus
AGGTTGGAGCCGAAGGGGAGCGAACCCCCCGCCGACACTTCCCCCCACACCGGGCCGAGCGGGAAGCACCGGACGTGCTAGAGGAGACAGCGACCCGACGAGGCGGGCGCGGCCCGGACAACCGAGGCCCCCTGGCCGGGGCGGCTCGCTCTGCAGCAGGCGGCGGCACGACAAAAGAGCACCGAGCGGCACGCGCGCGGAACGGGCTCTTTTCCCCCGTCCGCAGCCCCATCGGGGGGGGCTCGTTACGTTCCCTTCTCTCTGGCTTCCGCGTGTCTCTCTCTCTCTCTCTCTCTCTCTCTCTCTCTCTGTGTGTTCTCGGCTCACACGCTCGAGCCGCACCGCCGCCCGAGCGCTGCTCGCGGCCGGCACCCACGGGGCGCTTTTCTTTCTTTCTTTCCCGGCGACCGGGGCCGGCACCCCTCGCCACACGGCTTTTCTTGGGGTTTCAAGTCCAAGGACACCTGAGGGGCTCGCGGGGCCACGCGGCCGTCACACAGCCCGGGACGGTAAAGACGCCCTTGGCCCGGCACGGCGGGAAAGGGACGCCAAAACCTCGCCTGCGACGGGAAGCGAATTGGAGAGGAGACCAACCCTGGCCGAGCACCGGACACACCGCCGTGGGCTTCCCCATGACAGAGAAGCCCCGGAAGGAGCCGGCCCGCCGGGGGCCCTCTCCGACGCGACCCGAAAAGCCTCATCGATCGGGTTTTGTTGGTGTGGGGAGGAGAAGAGAGGAGGAGGAGGAGGAGGAGGAGGAGGAGGAGGAGGAGAAGCAAACGAGCGTGAAGAACAGGAGCGACGACAAGGGCCCCGCGGCCACGGTCCTGGGACAACGGCAACGGCAACCCCAACGTGCGCGCCCCACCGGCCGACACCGCCACGGTCCAGGCGGGCAGCGGGCGGACGGCCGCGGGACTCCGCGTGCGTGCGTGCGAGCGGGGAACTCGTCCCCGAGAGACCGCCCCCGCGGGCTCGGCGCCGTCGAGCCGCCTCGACGCGCCCCCGGGGCCCGCCGACGCCGGCGGGCCGCTTGGCTTTCGGGACAATTTCGGCTGATCGCAGCGGGAGGAGCGCGCGGGGGGTGCCGCCACCCACCCGCATCTGCGGACAACGGTTCCCTCTAACTGGACGACAACGGCAAAGATGGGAGACGCCACACACCCCGCCGGGGGCCGGGGACGTCGGGGGTTTTCACACCCCCTTTTTCCCCTTCCCCGAGGGGAACCCATCCGGGAAAGCGTGCGACAAAAAAAGTTTGCCACCGACCGCGAGAGGCCACGGGGCCCCCCCAAACCCGGCTTTAGCGCCCGGCCTCGCGGCGATCGGCTTTTTTTTTTCCATCCCCCGGAAAAAAACAAAACCAAAAAAAAAAAAAAACCGGGGGGGAAACGGCAAACCAGGAGCAGAAAAAAACGATAAGAAGAAGGCACATGGCGCGTCGCAGGACCCGTGCTAGCCACGGGGGCCGCGGGCCCGGGGATGGGGGGTGGGGGCGAGGCCCGCGCCTCTCACTCCCCAACGACACCACCGCCACCACGAGGTTTTTCTCCCTGCCCCTTCGCTTTTCGCTTGGGGGCGGGGCCCGCACGCCTCTGCGGACGCTTGGCTTTTTCTCGGTGCCGCGGCTTAGGGCCGCAAAAGGGAGCGGCGGGCAGAAAGCCCTCACACCCCCAGAAAATACGGAGGAGACCGGGCGGGCAGACCCCCACGCTCTGCCCCGCACGCCTACGAGCGAAAGAAAACGAAGCAGGGACCCCGTTCGCAACCCAGCCCGCCGGGCCACGGTGGCTCGGTCCGCACCGGCCACGACAACTGAGGAAGGGCGAGGCGCCGCCGCCTCGCCCGCGCCATCTCTCTCTCTCTCGGCCCGGGGGCATTTTTCCCCGTCGCGTTCGGGTGTCCGCACGCGGGCGGGGCCGGCCACCGCGGCCGGCCGCCGCCCCTGAAACAAATTCCGCCCGCAAAAGCGCGGGTCCCCGGCTTAAGGCCGAGGAAGGGGGAACGAGGGCCACAACAACTCGGGGCGGGGGACACAACCCGGTCTTCGGGGACGGGCCGGGGGTGGGGTGGTAAAGCCTCGAACGAAGCTCGAGCAACGGTTAGACAGAGGCGCCCCCGGCCGACGTCTGCCCCCGGCTGCCGGGCCCACACCGTGGCCCACCGAGACCGGCAGCCGAAAAACAAAAAAAAAAACTGCACCCCGCCGAGGGGGGCCCCCCGGCTTAAGGCCGAGCACATAAGGGACGAGGCGCCGCCGCCTCGCCCGCCAGCCACCGGCATTCGCTTCCCCGCCCCAGGGCTGGGGCGGGAGGGAGGGAGGCGGGACTGGACCGGAATCGGCAGCAGCACGACCAGAGCGGGGGGGACCCGCCTGCGGCTTCTCTGCCTCCTCCACGCCCTTCCCTTCTCGCCTCGGCCGCCCGCGCGGCAACACTCTCTCTGGGCAAGCAGCACACGCTTCCTCGGCATCACGACAAGCTGGCCCCCCCCACCATCGGCACGATGGGTAGCACGGGGGAAGCGGGACGAGCCCCGCGACTCGGTCCCGCCGAGGCGGCAACACACTCCCTTCTCTCTCTGGGCAAGCAGCGGCAACGACGCCTCCTCGGCCTGGCAAACAAAGCTGCCCCACCGGCACGATGGGTAGCACGGGAAGCGGGACGAGCCCCGCGACTCGGTCCCGCCGAGGCGGCAACACACTCCCTTCTCTCTCTGGGCAAGCAGCGGCAACGACGCCTCCTCGGCCTGGCAAACAAAGCTGCCCCACCGGCACGATGGGTAGCACGGGAAGCGGGACGAGCCCCGCGACTCGGTCCCGCCGAGGCGGCACACTCTCGGTTTCTCTCTCGGGCCTCCCTGGCCGGCGGCTCTCCCCTTCGTTTCTCTCTGAGCTCAGCGCCGGCGACCGGCCGGGCGGCCGGCCCGTAGCTTCGCCTCCGGAGGACACAGGCACGGTAGCAGCCTGGGGGAGACGACCCGTTACCTCGCTCCCATAATACGGAGATACGTGTCCGAGGCCGCCGATGCCTGCAAGTGACCGTAGCGTACGTGACCGGGGCAAAGCGGCGGCGCTAGCCGCCTCCTAGCATGACGTAACTGGAGGCAGCTGAAAACAGCGACCCCTTGGTGAACTTCCAGAGCCGGCGCGGACACCAGGTCTACCTCGACCGCGGACACCACGTCTACCCCGACCTGGGCTAGCAGGTCTACCCCGGCCTGGGACAACACGTCTACCCCGACCGCGGACAGCAGGTCTACCCCGACCGGGGGACAACACGTCTACCCCGACCGCGGACAGCAGGTCTACCCCGACGGGGGGACACCACGTCTACCCCGACCGCGGACAGCAGGTCTACCCCGGCCTGGGACAACACGTCTACCCCGACCGCGGACAGCAGGTCTACCCCGACCGGGGGACAACACGTCTACCCCGACCGCGGACAGCAGGTCTACCCCGACCGGGGGACACCACGTCTACCCCGACCGCGGACAGCAGGTCTACCCCGACCGGGGGACACCACGTCTACCCCGACCGCGGACAGCAGGTCTACCCCGGCCTGGGACAACACGTCTACCCCGACCGCGGACAGCAGGTCTACCCCGACCGGGGGACAACACGTCTACCCCGACCGCGGACAGCAGGTCTACCCCGACCGGGGGACACCACGTCTACCCCGACCGCGGACAGCAGGTCTACCCCGGCCTGGGGACAACACGTCTACCCCGACCGCGGACAGCAGGTCTACCCCGGCCTGGGACAACACGTCTACCCCGACCGCGGACAGCAGGTCTACCCCGGCCTGGGACAACACGTCTACCCCGACCGCGGACAGCAGGTCTACCCCGACCGGGGGACACCACGTCTACCCCGACCTGGGACAGCAGGTCTACCCCGGCCTGGGACAACACGTCTACCCCGACCTGGGACAGCAGGTCTACCCCGACCGCGGGACACCAGGTCTACCCCGACCGCGGACAGGAGGTCTACCCCGGCCTGGGACAACACGTCTACCCCGACCTGGGACAGCAGGGCTGCCCCGACCACGGGCAGCAGGTCTTCCCCGTCCGGGAGACAAGGGTACCCCGCTGAAATTTGCCTCGTGTCCCGCCACCGGGCCAGGCCTGTCAGGCGGCCCCGGCCCTGGGTGGACCCAACCTCCCGGGGCCGCCCGCCACCGGGGTAGTCCTGTCGGCCGCCTCCGCGCCGGCCGCCCCCTGCGGCTTCTGACGCCGTGCCCGGCGGCGGCGGTGGCGGCGGCGGCGGCCTGCCCCGGAGGCGGGAGACCGACCTGTGCGCCCCTCGGCCGTCGGGTAGCTTCGGCGGCCCCGTCCCTCCCGATATTGCCGCTCCCTAGACCGAGGCGTATTTTTGACCGTTGCTTTATTTTGCTTTTTTTCACGCACGCAGGCACGCAGGCACACGCCCTCACCCACGGCCACACGCGCACCCACCCCTTCCCTTCTTCTTTCGTCTTTTTCCCGAAAGGACGGCTCTCGCGTCGGGGCGGAACACCAACGCTTCGCCGGGATCCGAAATTCTCGGCCCATCCCATTTCCGTTCCTGCGTGCGCGGCCGGACGCCTCCCAGCCGAGCCGACGGGCGGCTCGCGGCCCGCGCCCGGCCTGCCGACGCGCTCGACCGGCCGCGGGGCGTCCCCGCCACGCCTGCGGGGAGCAGAAGCGGCACCGGCCAGCCGGCGGGACCTGGGGGCGGACAGCGGGGGAAAGGAAGCGGGCGGGAGGGTGCGGTGGGACGCGGCGGGAAGAAAGACGCCGGCCCCCGGCGTGACTCGACTCGAATCGCCGGCAGAAGCGGCGAGCGGGCGGGCGGGCGGCCGGCTCTTCGGCGGTCCGCGGAGGTCTTTGGCCCCGGGCCCGCCTCCGGGGGCTCGCCGCCGAGGCGTGCGGGGCCCGGGCACGGAACCGCCGCTCCCGCGGCGGCGCCTTTCCGGGCTTTTCCCCGCCCCCTGCTGGGCGGGCGATGCCGGCCCGGCGGC
>NW_028255938.1:295000-297500 GCF_971803275.1 Cyanistes caeruleus
TCCCCTAACGCCGACCCCTCGCGCCCGCGCGCCAGGGATGGGGAAGGGGAGGGGGGGCCCGGTGGAAGAGCGAGAGCGAGAGAGAGAGCCCAGAGCGGCGCGGAAACAACGGGGAGGGAGACCCCCATCCCGGAAACGAGAACCGAAAAGGAGCACACGCGACACCACGCGCACACGGCAGAGACGGCCCCGCGGGGAAAACCGTCGGGCCGAGCGCGGAACGAGAGAGGGGGGGGCGGAAGAAAGGAGGAGGGGGCCGTCCCCCGTCCCCCGGCGCTCGCCACACCTCGCGCGCGCGGCAGCACGGCACGGTACCTGCGCCGGTACCCACCCGCAGACAGCCGCCCGCGCGGGGAAAAGGTGAGCCCGGGGGGCGAGGCCCGCGCCTCGCCTTCCCCTTCTCGCCCTCTTTCTCTCGGCCCTCGGCGGCGGCGTTTGGCGACGCCGCCGCTTTCGCTCTCGGCCCTTCTTTCCGGTTTTTCCCCCCCGCGAGGACGAGCTCCGGCCCAGCGGCTCGCTCCGGGAAGCGGGGAGCTACGGGAGCGGCTCCCCGAGTCTGCATTTAGGGGGACGAAGGCCCTTTTTCTCCTCCCGCGGCCGCCGCCGCCGGCGGACCGCGGGGGAGGGGAACGGGCCTGCGAGGCGACCCCAGCCGCGCCGCCCGGGGAGGGCTCGGGTGGCCCACCCGCCGGGACGGCGATTGATCGTCAAGCGACGCTCAGACAGGCGTAGCCCCGGGAGGAACCCGGGGCCGCAAGTGCGTTCGAAGTGTCGATGATCAATGTGTCCTGCAATTCACATTAATTCTCGCAGCTAGCTGCGTTCTTCATCGACGCACGAGCCGAGTGATCCACCGCTAAGAGTTGTCTGGCTTTCGGCACCGACCCCGCACGCGCGGAGGGGCCGGGACCGCTCGCGTGAAGCGGCCCCCCTCGGGTTTTGCGGCGAGGACGCGCGGGCGCGCGACCTCGCGACCGACCGTACGAGCACAAACGAGACGACCAACGGAGGGGAAAAAGAAAAGGAAGGCACGAGGCCGCCCACGGAACGCTCCGAAAAGGCCGGCCAGAAAGGGCGGGGGGGCCCGCGCCCCCGACCGCCTCTCCCCCACCACCCCCCTCCCCCCGGGCGAGGGGAGGGGAAAAGAGAGACGCCGCCCCGCGTGCCGTCTTTCGGAGGCGGCCCAGGCGCCCGGGCTCGGCCCGGCCTCCGCGCGGAGAGCCGCGCGGCGCGCGCCGGACCGCGGGGGGGCTCCGTAGCCCGCGCCCGGCCTCTTCTCTCTGAACGGGACGACGCGGGCACGAGGCCGGGGGGCCGCGGCCGCCCGCCGCCCGCCGCGCGCTCGGCTCCACCTCGACCGCTGCGCGGGGATCGGCCCCCCGCGCAGCGCCACCGCGCCCGCCGCGCGCGGCGCGGCCTTTCTCCTCCCCGCTGACGGGCCGCCCCCTTGCCAGCGCCCGAGACGGCCGCGCGACGACCGCCGGCACCGCCGGCGCCGCCCCCGGCCGGGGACCGCTCCCCGCCGGAAGGCGAGCGCCTCGCCGCCGCGCTCCGACGGCCGGCGCCGGGAGGCGGGCGCCGCCGAGGCGCGAGCCGGCGTCGCGAGCGCCCGAGGCCTGCCGGAAGGCAAAGGCCCCGCCGCCACCGGGGCCGCACTCCCGGGACCGCCGCCGCCGCTTCGCACCGTCGGGGCCCCTTCCGCGGGCACGCGCCCTGCGGGAGGGGGCCGTGCGGCGGACGCCCGCCGCACGGCCTCGAGCGGTTCTCCCTGCGGCCCACACGCGGCCTTCGGGAAGGGAGACGGGGAAGCGACGGGCGGGGCCCGGGCCGGGACCGCCGCCGGCGACGACGGGGGCCTCCCGGCCGACCGTCCCACCAGGGGGACACCCGTCGAGCGGCGCCGCCGCCGCTCGGCACGGGGTCGCCCGCGCTCGCCGGACCTCCGGCCGCCGGAGGCGACCGACGAGCGCTCGCCCGGGCGGGGGGCGCGCGGTCCCGGCCGGGGACGAGCCGGCGGACGGCGCCGCCGCGCGCGTCCGGGGAAGGCGAGGAACGCCCCGAGGAGGAGGAGGAGATGCGCGCCGACGCGGCCGGCGCGGCCGAGGCGAGGGAGCGCGGGGGGCGCCCGAGGGCCGCCACCCCGAGGTCGCGCAGAGAAGGCGGAGAAGCGCGCGGGGGCGCTTCTCCGCCGGCGCCGCCCCGTTCCGAAGAGACCGGATCGGCCCCGCGGCCGACAGCGCGCCACGGCCTCGCCGCCGAGACCGGGCCGCGGAGAGGGGGGGGGAGGGGGGCTGGGTGCCCCCTCCCCGGCACGGCGCGGCCGACGACGGCCGCGACGAAGTCGACGACGACGACGACGACGAGCGGGGGGGGACCGGTCGCGACGGACGCCACCGCAGGGGATCGGCGGGAGTAGCTCCCCACCCCTCAGTGAACGCCGCGCCGCCACCGGCCGGGTACCCGTCGCCGCCGCCGCCGCCGCCGCCGGCATCGCCGCCGC
>NW_028255938.1:302500-307500 GCF_971803275.1 Cyanistes caeruleus
TCGGGACAATTTCGGCTGATCGCAGCGGGAGGAGCGCGCGGGGGGTGCCGCCACCCACCCGCATCTGCGGACAACGGTTCCCTCTAACTGGACGACAACGGCAAAGATGGGAGACGCCACACACCCCGCCGGGGGCCGGGGACGTCGGGGGTTTTCACACCCCCTTTTTCCCCTTCCCCGAGGGGAACCCATCCGGGAAAGCGTGCGACAAAAAAAGTTTGCCACCGACCGCGAGAGGCCACGGGGCCCCCCCAAACCCGGCTTTAGCGCCCGGCCTCGCGGCGATCGGCTTTTTTTTTTCCATCCCCCGGAAAAAAACAAAACCAAAAAAAAAAAAAAACCGGGGGGGAAACGGCAAACCAGGAGCAGAAAAAAACGATAAGAAGAAGGCACATGGCGCGTCGCAGGACCCGTGCTAGCCACGGGGGCCGCGGGCCCGGGGATGGGGGGTGGGGGCGAGGCCCGCGCCTCTCACTCCCCAACGACACCACCGCCACCACGAGGTTTTTCTCCCTGCCCCTTCGCTTTTCGCTTGGGGGCGGGGCCCGCACGCCTCTGCGGACGCTTGGCTTTTTCTCGGTGCCGCGGCTTAGGGCCGCAAAAGGGAGCGGCGGGCAGAAAGCCCTCACACCCCCAGAAAATACGGAGGAGACCGGGCGGGCAGACCCCCACGCTCTGCCCCGCACGCCTACGAGCGAAAGAAAACGAAGCGGGGACCCCGTTCGCAACCCAGCCCGCCGGGCCACGGTGGCTCGGTCCGCACCGGCCACGACAACTGAGGAAGGGCGAGGCGCCGCCGCCTCGCCCGCGCCATCTCTCTCTCTCTCGGCCCGGGGGCATTTTTCCCCGTCGCGTTCGGGTGTCCGCACGCGGGCGGGGCCGGCCACCGCGGCCGGCCGCCGCCCCTGAAACAAATTCCGCCCGCAAAAGCGCGGGTCCCCGGCTTAAGGCCGAGGAAGGGGGAACGAGGGCCACAACAACTCGGGGCGGGGGACACAACCCGGTCTTCGGGGACGGGCCGGGGGTGGGGTGGTAAAGCCTCGAACGAAGCTCGAGCAACGGTTAGACAGAGGCGCCCCCGGCCGACGTCTGCCCCCGGCTGCCGGGCCCACACCGTGGCCCACCGAGACCGGCAGCCGAAAAACAAAAAAAAAAACTGCACCCCGCCGAGGGGGGCCCCCCGGCTTAAGGCCGAGCACATAAGGGACGAGGCGCCGCCGCCTCGCCCGCCAGCCACCGGCATTCGCTTCCCCGCCCCAGGGCTGGGGCGGGAGGGAGGGAGGCGGGACTGGACCGGAATCGGCAGCAGCACGACCAGAGCGGGGGGGACCCGCCTGCGGCTTCTCTGCCTCCTCCACGCCCTTCCCTTCTCGCCTCGGCCGCCCGCGCGGCAACACTCTCTCTGGGCAAGCAGCACACGCTTCCTCGGCATCACGACAAGCTGGCCCCCCCCACCATCGGCACGATGGGTAGCACGGGGGAAGCGGGACGAGCCCCGCGACTCGGTCCCGCCGAGGCGGCAACACACTCCCTTCTCTCTCTGGGCAAGCAGCGGCAACGACGCCTCCTCGGCCTGGCAAACAAAGCTGCCCCACCGGCACGATGGGTAGCACGGGAAGCGGGACGAGCCCCGCGACTCGGTCCCGCCGAGGCGGCAACACACTCCCTTCTCTCTCTGGGCAAGCAGCGGCAACGACGCCTCCTCGGCCTGGCAAACAAAGCTGCCCCACCGGCACGATGGGTAGCACGGGAAGCGGGACGAGCCCCGCGACTCGGTCCCGCCGAGGCGGCACACTCTCGGTTTCTCTCTCGGGCCTCCCTGGCCAGCGGCTCTCCCCTTCGTTTCTCTCTGAGCTCAGCGCCGGCGACCGGCCGGGCGGCCGGCCCGTAGCTTCGCCTCCGGAGGACACAGGCACGGTAGCAGCCTGGGGGAGACGACCCGTTACCTCGCTCCCATAATACGGAGATACGTGTCCGAGGCCGCCGATGCCTGCAAGTGACCGTAGCGTACGTGACCGGGGCAAAGCGGCGGCGCTAGCCGCCTCCTAGCATGACGTAACTGGAGGCAGCTGAAAACAGCGACCCCTTGGTGAACTTCCAGAGCCGGCGCGGACACCAGGTCTACCTCGACCGCGGACACCACGTCTACCCCGACCTGGGCTAGCAGGTCTACCCCGGCCTGGGACAACACGTCTACCCCGACCGCGGACAGCAGGTCTACCCCGACCGGGGGACAACACGTCTACCCCGACCGCGGACAGCAGGTCTACCCCGACGGGGGGACACCACGTCTACCCCGACCGCGGACAGCAGGTCTACCCCGGCCTGGGACAACACGTCTACCCCGACCGCGGACAGCAGGTCTACCCCGACCGGGGGACAACACGTCTACCCCGACCGCGGACAGCAGGTCTACCCCGACCGGGGGACACCACGTCTACCCCGACCGCGGACAGCAGGTCTACCCCGACCGGGGGACACCACGTCTACCCCGACCGCGGACAGCAGGTCTACCCCGGCCTGGGACAACACGTCTACCCCGACCGCGGACAGCAGGTCTACCCCGACCGGGGGACAACACGTCTACCCCGACCGCGGACAGCAGGTCTACCCCGACCGGGGGACACCACGTCTACCCCGACCGCGGACAGCAGGTCTACCCCGGCCTGGGGACAACACGTCTACCCCGACCGCGGACAGCAGGTCTACCCCGGCCTGGGACAACACGTCTACCCCGACCGCGGACAGCAGGTCTACCCCGGCCTGGGACAACACGTCTACCCCGACCGCGGACAGCAGGTCTACCCCGACCGGGGGACACCACGTCTACCCCGACCTGGGACAGCAGGTCTACCCCGGCCTGGGACAACACGTCTACCCCGACCTGGGACAGCAGGTCTACCCCGACCGCGGGACACCAGGTCTACCCCGACCGCGGACAGGAGGTCTACCCCGGCCTGGGACAACACGTCTACCCCGACCTGGGACAGCAGGGCTGCCCCGACCACGGGCAGCAGGTCTTCCCCGTCCGGGAGACAAGGGTACCCCGCTGAAATTTGCCTCGTGTCCCGCCACCGGGCCAGGCCTGTCAGGCGGCCCCGGCCCTGGGTGGACCCAACCTCCCGGGGCCGCCCGCCACCGGGGTAGTCCTGTCGGCCGCCTCCGCGCCGGCCGCCCCCTGCGGCTTCTGACGCCGTGCCCGGCGGCGGCGGTGGCGGCGGCGGCGGCCTGCCCCGGAGGCGGGAGACCGACCTGTGCGCCCCTCGGCCGTCGGGTAGCTTCGGCGGCCCCGTCCCTCCCGATATTGCCGCTCCCTAGACCGAGGCGTATTTTTGACCGTTGCTTTATTTTGCTTTTTTTCACGCACGCAGGCACGCAGGCACACGCCCTCACCCACGGCCACACGCGCACCCACCCCTTCCCTTCTTCTTTCGTCTTTTTCCCGAAAGGACGGCTCTCGCGTCGGGGCGGAACACCAACGCTTCGCCGGGATCCGAAATTCTCGGCCCATCCCATTTCCGTTCCTGCGTGCGCGGCCGGACGCCTCCCAGCCGAGCCGACGGGCGGCTCGCGGCCCGCGCCCGGCCTGCCGACGCGCTCGACCGGCCGCGGGGCGTCCCCGCCACGCCTGCGGGGAGCAGAAGCGGCACCGGCCAGCCGGCGGGACCTGGGGGCGGACAGCGGGGGAAAGGAAGCGGGCGGGAGGGTGCGGTGGGACGCGGCGGGAAGAAAGACGCCGGCCCCCGGCGTGACTCGACTCGAATCGCCGGCAGAAGCGGCGAGCGGGCGGGCGGGCGGCCGGCTCTTCGGCGGTCCGCGGAGGTCTTTGGCCCCGGGCCCGCCTCCGGGGGCTCGCCGCCGAGGCGTGCGGGGCCCGGGCACGGAACCGCCGCTCCCGCGGCGGCGCCTTTCCGGGCTTTTCCCCGCCCCCTGCTGGGCGGGCGATGCCGGCCCGGCGGCCCCGCCCTCCGACGTCACCCTGCCTCGGCACCTCCTTCCGGGCTTGCCCCGCCCGCCCCCCTGCTGGGCGACGGTTCGGGCCGCCGCCGTCGGCCCCTCCCCGCCCACGCCCCGGGCGGCTCCTCCTCAAGCGGCCGGCCGCTCGGCACTGCGACAACGCCTGCGGGGGCTGAGGAGCGGGCCGACGGGGCCGCCGGCGGCCTGAGCCTCGGCGCCCTCCCTTTCCGAGGAAGCTTTCTCGCCGGCGCTCTCTCGGAGGCTTTCGCGCCCACGGCGGCTTCCTTCCCGCTCGGCCCCCGGCCGGCCCCGCCGAAACCTGCAGGCGGACGGCGGCCCCGCCGATCGAGCCGGGCGGGCAGAAACCGAGGCGGCGGCGGGGCCGCCGTCTGCTCGCGCCCGGACGGGGGAGGGAGCGCCGCCGGCTTCTGAGGGCTCCCTCCTTCCCTCTCGGGGAGACACGAAGGCGGCGACGCGCTCAGGCCGAGAGGGGCGGGCCGCTCGACGCGTCCCGCGGCGGCCCGCCGGCCGACAGCGGCTCTCCCCCGGCGGCCGGCCGACGGCAGGTCTACCCCGGCGGCCGGCCGACGGCAGGTCTACCCCGGCGGCCGGCCGACGGCAGGTCTACCCCGGCGGCCGGCCGACGGCAGGTCTACCCCGGCGGCCGGACGACGGCAGGTCTACCCCGGCGGCCGGCCGACGGCAGGTCTACCCCGGGTGCCGGACGACAGAAGGTCTACCCCGGCGGCCGGCCGACGGCAGGTCTACCCCGCGGCCGGCCGACGGCAGGTCTACCCGGGCGGCCGGCCGACAGCAGGTCTACCCCGGGTGCCGGCAGACAGCAGGTCTACCCCGGCCGCCGGCCGACAGCAGGTCTACCCCTGCGGCCGGCCGACAGCAGGTCTACCCGGCTGCCGGCCGACAGCAGGTCTACCCAGGGTGCCGGCCGACAGCAGGTCTACCCCGCGGCCGGCCGACAGCAGGTCTACCCCGCGGCCGGCCGACAGCAGGTCTACCCGGGTGCCGGCCGACAGCAGGTCTAC
>NW_028255938.1:315000-317500 GCF_971803275.1 Cyanistes caeruleus
CCGTACGAGCACAAACGAGACGACCAACGGAGGGGAAAAAGAAAAGGAAGGCACGAGGCCGCCCACGGAACGCTCCGAAAAGGCCGGCCAGAAAGGGCGGGGGGGCCCGCGCCCCCGACCGCCTCTCCCCCACCACCCCCCTCCCCCCGGGCGAGGGGAGGGGAAAAGAGAGACGCCGCCCCGCGTGCCGTCTTTCGGAGGCGGCCCAGGCGCCCGGGCTCGGCCCGGCCTCCGCGCGGAGAGCCGCGCGGCGCGCGCCGGACCGCGGGGGGGCTCCGTAGCCCGCGCCCGGCCTCTTCTCTCTGAACGGGACGACGCGGGCACGAGGCCGGGGGGCCGCGGCCGCCCGCCGCCCGCCGCGCGCTCGGCTCCACCTCGACCGCTGCGCGGGGATCGGCCCCCCGCGCAGCGCCACCGCGCCCGCCGCGCGCGGCGCGGCCTTTCTCCTCCCCGCTGACGGGCCGCCCCCTTGCCAGCGCCCGAGACGGCCGCGCGACGACCGCCGGCACCGCCGGCGCCGCCCCCGGCCGGGGACCGCTCCCCGCCGGAAGGCGAGCGCCTCGCCGCCGCGCTCCGACGGCCGGCGCCGGGAGGCGGGCGCCGCCGAGGCGCGAGCCGGCGTCGCGAGCGCCCGAGGCCTGCCGGAAGGCAAAGGCCCCGCCGCCACCGGGGCCGCACTCCCGGGACCGCCGCCGCCGCTTCGCACCGTCGGGGCCCCTTCCGCGGGCACGCGCCCTGCGGGAGGGGGCCGTGCGGCGGACGCCCGCCGCACGGCCTCGAGCGGTTCTCCCTGCGGCCCACACGCGGCCTTCGGGAAGGGAGACGGGGAAGCGACGGGCGGGGCCCGGGCCGGGACCGCCGCCGGCGACGACGGGGGCCTCCCGGCCGACCGTCCCACCAGGGGGACACCCGTCGAGCGGCGCCGCCGCCGCTCGGCACGGGGTCGCCCGCGCTCGCCGGACCTCCGGCCGCCGGAGGCGACCGACGAGCGCTCGCCCGGGCGGGGGGCGCGCGGTCCCGGCCGGGGACGAGCCGGCGGACGGCGCCGCCGCGCGCGTCCGGGGAAGGCGAGGAACGCCCCGAGGAGGAGGAGGAGATGCGCGCCGACGCGGCCGGCGCGGCCGAGGCGAGGGAGCGCGGGGGGCGCCCGAGGGCCGCCACCCCGAGGTCGCGCAGAGAAGGCGGAGAAGCGCGCGGGGGCGCTTCTCCGCCGGCGCCGCCCCGTTCCGAAGAGACCGGATCGGCCCCGCGGCCGACAGCGCGCCACGGCCTCGCCGCCGAGACCGGGCCGCGGAGAGGGGGGGGGAGGGGGGCTGGGTGCCCCCTCCCCGGCACGGCGCGGCCGACGACGGCCGCGACGAAGTCGACGACGACGACGACGACGAGCGGGGGGGGACCGGTCGCGACGGACGCCACCGCAGGGGATCGGCGGGAGTAGCTCCCCACCCCTCAGTGAACGCCGCGCCGCCACCGGCCGGGTACCCGTCGCCGCCGCCGCCGCCGCCGCCGGCATCGCCGCCGCCGCCGGGGCGCGCCGTGCCGCCCGAGTCTTTAAACCTCCGCCCGGCCTCGGCGGCCCTTTCGGGTCCCAGCCCAAACCCCGCGCCCCCGGCCGGCGTTTGACGACGCCGAGGCGGGAGCGGGGGAAAGGGGAAAGGACTCGGGGAACCGCCCAGGCGCGGAGCGCTAGGTACCTGGCCCTGGGGCGAGGGAAACGACCTGGGATGGCCCCGCCGGGGTGCCTCCCCCCCAATTGCTGCCACCCTCGGGGGAGCGTCCGCCGGCGGGGGCGCGCCTGACACATCCGCCGCCGCCACCGCGGCCGTCCTGACTCGGGGCCCGGGGTTTCCCTCAGCAGCCCGGCGCTGCGCCCGAGAGGACCGCCGCGGCTCGGCCCGTGGCCCCGCCGGTGCGGGAGGGCGAGGGGCGGACCGGCCGACCGAGTGACACACCTCGCCGCGGCGACCGCACCGACCGAGAGGGGCCCGGCGACGGGGCGAAGAACGTGTCTCCGCCGCCGCCGCCGCGCGCCCGACCCGGCGGCGGTCCCCGCGCCCGCGCGCGCGCGCGGGCGGGCAAAACCCTGGAAGCGACGCGCCCCGGAACGCCCGGGGGAAGGGGAACCCGGCCCTCCGAGCTCTCCTCTGCCGTGCGGTTCGCGAGGGGCCGTTCGGCCCCGGGAGCGGGACACCCCCTGGTGGTTTTTTTTTTTGCCGGGCGGCAAAAAAAAGAAAAGCGGTCCCGCTCCTCCGCCGCGGGAAGGGCCGGAGGAGCCGCCTCCTCCGCGCCCCGAAGGCGCCCGCGCGCCTCCGGGAGGAGGGGGGCCGTGCCGAGCACCCCCCTCCCTTCTCTTCCCGCACGCGGGACACGGCTTCTCGCGCGCCGCCGCCGAGGAAGCGAGAGAGGCCCGGGACCCAACGCCCGGGAGAACTCGGGCCGCGCGCGCCCACGCAGGGCCGCCGCCCGCGCGGCGTCGAGCGCCGACGACCGGCGTTCGGCG
>NW_028255938.1:322500-327500 GCF_971803275.1 Cyanistes caeruleus
CTCGGGGCGGGGGACACAACCCGGTCTTCGGGGACGGGCCGGGGGTGGGGTGGTAAAGCCTCGAACGAAGCTCGAGCAACGGTTAGACAGAGGCGCCCCCGGCCGACGTCTGCCCCCGGCTGCCGGGCCCACACCGTGGCCCACCGAGACCGGCAGCCGAAAAACAAAAAAAAAAACTGCACCCCGCCGAGGGGGGCCCCCCGGCTTAAGGCCGAGCACATAAGGGACGAGGCGCCGCCGCCTCGCCCGCCAGCCACCGGCATTCGCTTCCCCGCCCCAGGGCTGGGGCGGGAGGGAGGGAGGCGGGACTGGACCGGAATCGGCAGCAGCACGACCAGAGCGGGGGGGACCCGCCTGCGGCTTCTCTGCCTCCTCCACGCCCTTCCCTTCTCGCCTCGGCCGCCCGCGCGGCAACACTCTCTCTGGGCAAGCAGCACACGCTTCCTCGGCATCACGACAAGCTGGCCCCCCCCACCATCGGCACGATGGGTAGCACGGGGGAAGCGGGACGAGCCCCGCGACTCGGTCCCGCCGAGGCGGCAACACACTCCCTTCTCTCTCTGGGCAAGCAGCGGCAACGACGCCTCCTCGGCCTGGCAAACAAAGCTGCCCCACCGGCACGATGGGTAGCACGGGAAGCGGGACGAGCCCCGCGACTCGGTCCCGCCGAGGCGGCAACACACTCCCTTCTCTCTCTGGGCAAGCAGCGGCAACGACGCCTCCTCGGCCTGGCAAACAAAGCTGCCCCACCGGCACGATGGGTAGCACGGGAAGCGGGACGAGCCCCGCGACTCGGTCCCGCCGAGGCGGCACACTCTCGGTTTCTCTCTCGGGCCTCCCTGGCCGGCGGCTCTCCCCTTCGTTTCTCTCTGAGCTCAGCGCCGGCGACCGGCCGGGCGGCCGGCCCGTAGCTTCGCCTCCGGAGGACACAGGCACGGTAGCAGCCTGGGGGAGACGACCCGTTACCTCGCTCCCATAATACGGAGATACGTGTCCGAGGCCGCCGATGCCTGCAAGTGACCGTAGCGTACGTGACCGGGGCAAAGCGGCGGCGCTAGCCGCCTCCTAGCATGACGTAACTGGAGGCAGCTGAAAACAGCGACCCCTTGGTGAACTTCCAGAGCCGGCGCGGACACCAGGTCTACCTCGACCGCGGACACCACGTCTACCCCGACCTGGGCTAGCAGGTCTACCCCGGCCTGGGACAACACGTCTACCCCGACCGCGGACAGCAGGTCTACCCCGACCGGGGGACAACACGTCTACCCCGACCGCGGACAGCAGGTCTACCCCGACGGGGGGACACCACGTCTACCCCGACCGCGGACAGCAGGTCTACCCCGGCCTGGGACAACACGTCTACCCCGACCGCGGACAGCAGGTCTACCCCGACCGGGGGACAACACGTCTACCCCGACCGCGGACAGCAGGTCTACCCCGACCGGGGGACACCACGTCTACCCCGACCGCGGACAGCAGGTCTACCCCGACCGGGGGACACCACGTCTACCCCGACCGCGGACAGCAGGTCTACCCCGGCCTGGGACAACACGTCTACCCCGACCGCGGACAGCAGGTCTACCCCGACCGGGGGACAACACGTCTACCCCGACCGCGGACAGCAGGTCTACCCCGACCGGGGGACACCACGTCTACCCCGACCGCGGACAGCAGGTCTACCCCGGCCTGGGGACAACACGTCTACCCCGACCGCGGACAGCAGGTCTACCCCGGCCTGGGACAACACGTCTACCCCGACCGCGGACAGCAGGTCTACCCCGGCCTGGGACAACACGTCTACCCCGACCGCGGACAGCAGGTCTACCCCGACCGGGGGACACCACGTCTACCCCGACCTGGGACAGCAGGTCTACCCCGGCCTGGGACAACACGTCTACCCCGACCTGGGACAGCAGGTCTACCCCGACCGCGGGACACCAGGTCTACCCCGACCGCGGACAGGAGGTCTACCCCGGCCTGGGACAACACGTCTACCCCGACCTGGGACAGCAGGGCTGCCCCGACCACGGGCAGCAGGTCTTCCCCGTCCGGGAGACAAGGGTACCCCGCTGAAATTTGCCTCGTGTCCCGCCACCGGGCCAGGCCTGTCAGGCGGCCCCGGCCCTGGGTGGACCCAACCTCCCGGGGCCGCCCGCCACCGGGGTAGTCCTGTCGGCCGCCTCCGCGCCGGCCGCCCCCTGCGGCTTCTGACGCCGTGCCCGGCGGCGGCGGTGGCGGCGGCGGCGGCCTGCCCCGGAGGCGGGAGACCGACCTGTGCGCCCCTCGGCCGTCGGGTAGCTTCGGCGGCCCCGTCCCTCCCGATATTGCCGCTCCCTAGACCGAGGCGTATTTTTGACCGTTGCTTTATTTTGCTTTTTTTCACGCACGCAGGCACGCAGGCACACGCCCTCACCCACGGCCACACGCGCACCCACCCCTTCCCTTCTTCTTTCGTCTTTTTCCCGAAAGGACGGCTCTCGCGTCGGGGCGGAACACCAACGCTTCGCCGGGATCCGAAATTCTCGGCCCATCCCATTTCCGTTCCTGCGTGCGCGGCCGGACGCCTCCCAGCCGAGCCGACGGGCGGCTCGCGGCCCGCGCCCGGCCTGCCGACGCGCTCGACCGGCCGCGGGGCGTCCCCGCCACGCCTGCGGGGAGCAGAAGCGGCACCGGCCAGCCGGCGGGACCTGGGGGCGGACAGCGGGGGAAAGGAAGCGGGCGGGAGGGTGCGGTGGGACGCGGCGGGAAGAAAGACGCCGGCCCCCGGCGTGACTCGACTCGAATCGCCGGCAGAAGCGGCGAGCGGGCGGGCGGGCGGCCGGCTCTTCGGCGGTCCGCGGAGGTCTTTGGCCCCGGGCCCGCCTCCGGGGGCTCGCCGCCGAGGCGTGCGGGGCCCGGGCACGGAACCGCCGCTCCCGCGGCGGCGCCTTTCCGGGCTTTTCCCCGCCCCCTGCTGGGCGGGCGATGCCGGCCCGGCGGCCCCGCCCTCCGACGTCACCCTGCCTCGGCACCTCCTTCCGGGCTTGCCCCGCCCGCCCCCCTGCTGGGCGACGGTTCGGGCCGCCGCCGTCGGCCCCTCCCCGCCCACGCCCCGGGCGGCTCCTCCTCAAGCGGCCGGCCGCTCGGCACTGCGACAACGCCTGCGGGGGCTGAGGAGCGGGCCGACGGGGCCGCCGGCGGCCTGAGCCTCGGCGCCCTCCCTTTCCGAGGAAGCTTTCTCGCCGGCGCTCTCTCGGAGGCTTTCGCGCCCACGGCGGCTTCCTTCCCGCTCGGCCCCCGGCCGGCCCCGCCGAAACCTGCAGGCGGACGGCGGCCCCGCCGATCGAGCCGGGCGGGCAGAAACCGAGGCGGCGGCGGGGCCGCCGTCTGCTCGCGCCCGGACGGGGGAGGGAGCGCCGCCGGCTTCTGAGGGCTCCCTCCTTCCCTCTCGGGGAGACACGAAGGCGGCGACGCGCTCAGGCCGAGAGGGGCGGGCCGCTCGACGCGTCCCGCGGCGGCCCGCCGGCCGACAGCGGCTCTCCCCCGGCGGCCGGCCGACGGCAGGTCTACCCCGGCGGCCGGCCGACGGCAGGTCTACCCCGGCGGCCGGCCGACGGCAGGTCTACCCCGGCGGCCGGCCGACGGCAGGTCTACCCCGGCGGCCGGACGACGGCAGGTCTACCCCGGCGGCCGGCCGACGGCAGGTCTACCCCGGGTGCCGGACGACAGAAGGTCTACCCCGGCGGCCGGCCGACGGCAGGTCTACCCCGCGGCCGGCCGACGGCAGGTCTACCCGGGCGGCCGGCCGACAGCAGGTCTACCCCGGGTGCCGGCAGACAGCAGGTCTACCCCGGCCGCCGGCCGACAGCAGGTCTACCCCTGCGGCCGGCCGACAGCAGGTCTACCCGGCTGCCGGCCGACAGCAGGTCTACCCAGGGTGCCGGCCGACAGCAGGTCTACCCCGCGGCCGGCCGACAGCAGGTCTACCCCGCGGCCGGCCGACAGCAGGTCTACCCGGGTGCCGGCCGACAGCAGGTCTACCCCGCGGCCGGCCGACAGCAGGTCTACCCAGGGTGCCGGCCGACAGCAGGTCTACCCCGCGGCCGGCCGACAGCAGGTCTACCCCGGCGGCCAACCGACAGCAGGTCTACCCAGGGTGCCGGCCGACAGCAGGTCTACCCCGGCGGCCGGCCGACAGCAGGTCTACCCCGCGGCCGGCCGACAGCAGGTCTACCCCGGCGGCCGGCCGACAGCAGGTCTACCCCGCGGCCGGCCGACAGCTGGTCTACCCAGGGTGCCGGCCGACAGCAGGTCTACCCCGCGGCCGGCCGACAGCAGGTCTACCCGGGTGCCGGCCGACAGCAGGTCTACCCCGCGGCCGGCCGACAGCAGGTCTACCCAGGGTGCCGGCCGACAGCAGGTCTACCCCGCGGCGGCCGGCCGACAGCAGGTCTACCCCGCGGCCGGCCGACAGCAGGTCTACCCCGGCGGCCGGCCGACAGTAGGTCTACCCCGCGGCCGGCCGACAGCTGGTCTACCCAGGGTGCCGGCCGACAGCAGGTCTACCCCGCGGCCGGCCGACAGCAGGTCTACCCCGGCGGCCGGCCGACAGCAGGTCTACCCCGCGGCCGGCCGACAGCAGGTCTACCCAGGTTGCCGGCCGACAGCAGGTCTACCCCGCGGCGGCCGGCCGACAGCAGGTCTACCCCGCGGCGGCCGGCCGACAGCAGGTCTACCCAGCGGCCGCCGGACGACAGCAGGTCTACCCCGCGGCCGGCCGACAGAAGGTCTACCCCGGCGGCCAACCGACAGCAGGTCTACCCAGGGTGCCGGCCGACAGCAGGTCTACCCCGGCGGCCGGCCGACAGCAGGTCTACCCCGCGGCCGGCCGACAGCAGGTCTACCCCGGCGGCCGGCCGACAGCAGGTCTACCCCGGCGGCCGGCCGACAGCAGGTCTACCCCGGCCTCCGGCCGACAGCAGGTCTACCCCGCGGCGGCCGGCCGACAGCAGGTCTACCCC
>NW_028255938.1:340000-345000 GCF_971803275.1 Cyanistes caeruleus
GACTCCGCGTGCGTGCGTGCGAGCGGGGAACTCGTCCCCGAGAGACCGCCCCCGCGGGCTCGGCGCCGTCGAGCCGCCTCGACGCGCCCCCGGGGCCCGCCGACGCCGGCGGGCCGCTTGGCTTTCGGGACAATTTCGGCTGATCGCAGCGGGAGGAGCGCGCGGGGGGTGCCGCCACCCACCCGCATCTGCGGACAACGGTTCCCTCTAACTGGACGACAACGGCAAAGATGGGAGACGCCACACACCCCGCCGGGGGCCGGGGACGTCGGGGGTTTTCACACCCCCTTTTTCCCCTTCCCCGAGGGGAACCCATCCGGGAAAGCGTGCGACAAAAAAAGTTTGCCACCGACCGCGAGAGGCCACGGGGCCCCCCCAAACCCGGCTTTAGCGCCCGGCCTCGCGGCGATCGGCTTTTTTTTTTCCATCCCCCGGAAAAAAACAAAACCAAAAAAAAAAAAAAACCGGGGGGGAAACGGCAAACCAGGAGCAGAAAAAAACGATAAGAAGAAGGCACATGGCGCGTCGCAGGACCCGTGCTAGCCACGGGGGCCGCGGGCCCGGGGATGGGGGGTGGGGGCGAGGCCCGCGCCTCTCACTCCCCAACGACACCACCGCCACCACGAGGTTTTTCTCCCTGCCCCTTCGCTTTTCGCTTGGGGGCGGGGCCCGCACGCCTCTGCGGACGCTTGGCTTTTTCTCGGTGCCGCGGCTTAGGGCCGCAAAAGGGAGCGGCGGGCAGAAAGCCCTCACACCCCCAGAAAATACGGAGGAGACCGGGCGGGCAGACCCCCACGCTCTGCCCCGCACGCCTACGAGCGAAAGAAAACGAAGCGGGGACCCCGTTCGCAACCCAGCCCGCCGGGCCACGGTGGCTCGGTCCGCACCGGCCACGACAACTGAGGAAGGGCGAGGCGCCGCCGCCTCGCCCGCGCCATCTCTCTCTCTCTCGGCCCGGGGGCATTTTTCCCCGTCGCGTTCGGGTGTCCGCACGCGGGCGGGGCCGGCCACCGCGGCCGGCCGCCGCCCCTGAAACAAATTCCGCCCGCAAAAGCGCGGGTCCCCGGCTTAAGGCCGAGGAAGGGGGAACGAGGGCCACAACAACTCGGGGCGGGGGACACAACCCGGTCTTCGGGGACGGGCCGGGGGTGGGGTGGTAAAGCCTCGAACGAAGCTCGAGCAACGGTTAGACAGAGGCGCCCCCGGCCGACGTCTGCCCCCGGCTGCCGGGCCCACACCGTGGCCCACCGAGACCGGCAGCCGAAAAACAAAAAAAAAAACTGCACCCCGCCGAGGGGGGCCCCCCGGCTTAAGGCCGAGCACATAAGGGACGAGGCGCCGCCGCCTCGCCCGCCAGCCACCGGCATTCGCTTCCCCGCCCCAGGGCTGGGGCGGGAGGGAGGGAGGCGGGACTGGACCGGAATCGGCAGCAGCACGACCAGAGCGGGGGGGACCCGCCTGCGGCTTCTCTGCCTCCTCCACGCCCTTCCCTTCTCGCCTCGGCCGCCCGCGCGGCAACACTCTCTCTGGGCAAGCAGCACACGCTTCCTCGGCATCACGACAAGCTGGCCCCCCCCACCATCGGCACGATGGGTAGCACGGGGGAAGCGGGACGAGCCCCGCGACTCGGTCCCGCCGAGGCGGCAACACACTCCCTTCTCTCTCTGGGCAAGCAGCGGCAACGACGCCTCCTCGGCCTGGCAAACAAAGCTGCCCCACCGGCACGATGGGTAGCACGGGAAGCGGGACGAGCCCCGCGACTCGGTCCCGCCGAGGCGGCAACACACTCCCTTCTCTCTCTGGGCAAGCAGCGGCAACGACGCCTCCTCGGCCTGGCAAACAAAGCTGCCCCACCGGCACGATGGGTAGCACGGGAAGCGGGACGAGCCCCGCGACTCGGTCCCGCCGAGGCGGCACACTCTCGGTTTCTCTCTCGGGCCTCCCTGGCCGGCGGCTCTCCCCTTCGTTTCTCTCTGAGCTCAGCGCCGGCGACCGGCCGGGCGGCCGGCCCGTAGCTTCGCCTCCGGAGGACACAGGCACGGTAGCAGCCTGGGGGAGACGACCCGTTACCTCGCTCCCATAATACGGAGATACGTGTCCGAGGCCGCCGATGCCTGCAAGTGACCGTAGCGTACGTGACCGGGGCAAAGCGGCGGCGCTAGCCGCCTCCTAGCATGACGTAACTGGAGGCAGCTGAAAACAGCGACCCCTTGGTGAACTTCCAGAGCCGGCGCGGACACCAGGTCTACCTCGACCGCGGACACCACGTCTACCCCGACCTGGGCTAGCAGGTCTACCCCGGCCTGGGACAACACGTCTACCCCGACCGCGGACAGCAGGTCTACCCCGACCGGGGGACAACACGTCTACCCCGACCGCGGACAGCAGGTCTACCCCGACGGGGGGACACCACGTCTACCCCGACCGCGGACAGCAGGTCTACCCCGGCCTGGGACAACACGTCTACCCCGACCGCGGACAGCAGGTCTACCCCGACCGGGGGACAACACGTCTACCCCGACCGCGGACAGCAGGTCTACCCCGACCGGGGGACACCACGTCTACCCCGACCGCGGACAGCAGGTCTACCCCGACCGGGGGACACCACGTCTACCCCGACCGCGGACAGCAGGTCTACCCCGGCCTGGGACAACACGTCTACCCCGACCGCGGACAGCAGGTCTACCCCGACCGGGGGACAACACGTCTACCCCGACCGCGGACAGCAGGTCTACCCCGACCGGGGGACACCACGTCTACCCCGACCGCGGACAGCAGGTCTACCCCGGCCTGGGGACAACACGTCTACCCCGACCGCGGACAGCAGGTCTACCCCGGCCTGGGACAACACGTCTACCCCGACCGCGGACAGCAGGTCTACCCCGGCCTGGGACAACACGTCTACCCCGACCGCGGACAGCAGGTCTACCCCGACCGGGGGACACCACGTCTACCCCGACCTGGGACAGCAGGTCTACCCCGGCCTGGGACAACACGTCTACCCCGACCTGGGACAGCAGGTCTACCCCGACCGCGGGACACCAGGTCTACCCCGACCGCGGACAGGAGGTCTACCCCGGCCTGGGACAACACGTCTACCCCGACCTGGGACAGCAGGGCTGCCCCGACCACGGGCAGCAGGTCTTCCCCGTCCGGGAGACAAGGGTACCCCGCTGAAATTTGCCTCGTGTCCCGCCACCGGGCCAGGCCTGTCAGGCGGCCCCGGCCCTGGGTGGACCCAACCTCCCGGGGCCGCCCGCCACCGGGGTAGTCCTGTCGGCCGCCTCCGCGCCGGCCGCCCCCTGCGGCTTCTGACGCCGTGCCCGGCGGCGGCGGTGGCGGCGGCGGCGGCCTGCCCCGGAGGCGGGAGACCGACCTGTGCGCCCCTCGGCCGTCGGGTAGCTTCGGCGGCCCCGTCCCTCCCGATATTGCCGCTCCCTAGACCGAGGCGTATTTTTGACCGTTGCTTTATTTTGCTTTTTTTCACGCACGCAGGCACGCAGGCACACGCCCTCACCCACGGCCACACGCGCACCCACCCCTTCCCTTCTTCTTTCGTCTTTTTCCCGAAAGGACGGCTCTCGCGTCGGGGCGGAACACCAACGCTTCGCCGGGATCCGAAATTCTCGGCCCATCCCATTTCCGTTCCTGCGTGCGCGGCCGGACGCCTCCCAGCCGAGCCGACGGGCGGCTCGCGGCCCGCGCCCGGCCTGCCGACGCGCTCGACCGGCCGCGGGGCGTCCCCGCCACGCCTGCGGGGAGCAGAAGCGGCACCGGCCAGCCGGCGGGACCTGGGGGCGGACAGCGGGGGAAAGGAAGCGGGCGGGAGGGTGCGGTGGGACGCGGCGGGAAGAAAGACGCCGGCCCCCGGCGTGACTCGACTCGAATCGCCGGCAGAAGCGGCGAGCGGGCGGGCGGGCGGCCGGCTCTTCGGCGGTCCGCGGAGGTCTTTGGCCCCGGGCCCGCCTCCGGGGGCTCGCCGCCGAGGCGTGCGGGGCCCGGGCACGGAACCGCCGCTCCCGCGGCGGCGCCTTTCCGGGCTTTTCCCCGCCCCCTGCTGGGCGGGCGATGCCGGCCCGGCGGCCCCGCCCTCCGACGTCACCCTGCCTCGGCACCTCCTTCCGGGCTTGCCCCGCCCGCCCCCCTGCTGGGCGACGGTTCGGGCCGCCGCCGTCGGCCCCTCCCCGCCCACGCCCCGGGCGGCTCCTCCTCAAGCGGCCGGCCGCTCGGCACTGCGACAACGCCTGCGGGGGCTGAGGAGCGGGCCGACGGGGCCGCCGGCGGCCTGAGCCTCGGCGCCCTCCCTTTCCGAGGAAGCTTTCTCGCCGGCGCTCTCTCGGAGGCTTTCGCGCCCACGGCGGCTTCCTTCCCGCTCGGCCCCCGGCCGGCCCCGCCGAAACCTGCAGGCGGACGGCGGCCCCGCCGATCGAGCCGGGCGGGCAGAAACCGAGGCGGCGGCGGGGCCGCCGTCTGCTCGCGCCCGGACGGGGGAGGGAGCGCCGCCGGCTTCTGAGGGCTCCCTCCTTCCCTCTCGGGGAGACACGAAGGCGGCGACGCGCTCAGGCCGAGAGGGGCGGGCCGCTCGACGCGTCCCGCGGCGGCCCGCCGGCCGACAGCGGCTCTCCCCCGGCGGCCGGCCGACGGCAGGTCTACCCCGGCGGCCGGCCGACGGCAGGTCTACCCCGGCGGCCGGCCGACGGCAGGTCTACCCCGGCGGCCGGCCGACGGCAGGTCTACCCCGGCGGCCGGACGACGGCAGGTCTACCCCGGCGGCCGGCCGACGGCAGGTCTACCCCGGGTGCCGGACGACAGAAGGTCTACCCCGGCGGCCGGCCGACGGCAGGTCTACCCCGCGGCCGGCCGACGGCAGGTCTACCCGGGCGGCCGGCCGACAGCAGGTCTACCCCGGGTGCCGGCAGACAGCAGGTCTACCCCGGCCGCCGGCCGACAGCAGGTCTACCCCTGCGGCCGGCCGACAGCAGGTCTACCCGGCTGCCGGC
>NW_028255938.1:352500-355000 GCF_971803275.1 Cyanistes caeruleus
CGCTAAGAGTTGTCTGGCTTTCGGCACCGACCCCGCACGCGCGGAGGGGCCGGGACCGCTCGCGTGAAGCGGCCCCCCTCGGGTTTTGCGGCGAGGACGCGCGGGCGCGCGACCTCGCGACCGACCGTACGAGCACAAACGAGACGACCAACGGAGGGGAAAAAGAAAAGGAAGGCACGAGGCCGCCCACGGAACGCTCCGAAAAGGCCGGCCAGAAAGGGCGGGGGGGCCCGCGCCCCCGACCGCCTCTCCCCCACCACCCCCCTCCCCCCGGGCGAGGGGAGGGGAAAAGAGAGACGCCGCCCCGCGTGCCGTCTTTCGGAGGCGGCCCAGGCGCCCGGGCTCGGCCCGGCCTCCGCGCGGAGAGCCGCGCGGCGCGCGCCGGACCGCGGGGGGGCTCCGTAGCCCGCGCCCGGCCTCTTCTCTCTGAACGGGACGACGCGGGCACGAGGCCGGGGGGCCGCGGCCGCCCGCCGCCCGCCGCGCGCTCGGCTCCACCTCGACCGCTGCGCGGGGATCGGCCCCCCGCGCAGCGCCACCGCGCCCGCCGCGCGCGGCGCGGCCTTTCTCCTCCCCGCTGACGGGCCGCCCCCTTGCCAGCGCCCGAGACGGCCGCGCGACGACCGCCGGCACCGCCGGCGCCGCCCCCGGCCGGGGACCGCTCCCCGCCGGAAGGCGAGCGCCTCGCCGCCGCGCTCCGACGGCCGGCGCCGGGAGGCGGGCGCCGCCGAGGCGCGAGCCGGCGTCGCGAGCGCCCGAGGCCTGCCGGAAGGCAAAGGCCCCGCCGCCACCGGGGCCGCACTCCCGGGACCGCCGCCGCCGCTTCGCACCGTCGGGGCCCCTTCCGCGGGCACGCGCCCTGCGGGAGGGGGCCGTGCGGCGGACGCCCGCCGCACGGCCTCGAGCGGTTCTCCCTGCGGCCCACACGCGGCCTTCGGGAAGGGAGACGGGGAAGCGACGGGCGGGGCCCGGGCCGGGACCGCCGCCGGCGACGACGGGGGCCTCCCGGCCGACCGTCCCACCAGGGGGACACCCGTCGAGCGGCGCCGCCGCCGCTCGGCACGGGGTCGCCCGCGCTCGCCGGACCTCCGGCCGCCGGAGGCGACCGACGAGCGCTCGCCCGGGCGGGGGGCGCGCGGTCCCGGCCGGGGACGAGCCGGCGGACGGCGCCGCCGCGCGCGTCCGGGGAAGGCGAGGAACGCCCCGAGGAGGAGGAGGAGATGCGCGCCGACGCGGCCGGCGCGGCCGAGGCGAGGGAGCGCGGGGGGCGCCCGAGGGCCGCCACCCCGAGGTCGCGCAGAGAAGGCGGAGAAGCGCGCGGGGGCGCTTCTCCGCCGGCGCCGCCCCGTTCCGAAGAGACCGGATCGGCCCCGCGGCCGACAGCGCGCCACGGCCTCGCCGCCGAGACCGGGCCGCGGAGAGGGGGGGGGAGGGGGGCTGGGTGCCCCCTCCCCGGCACGGCGCGGCCGACGACGGCCGCGACGAAGTCGACGACGACGACGACGACGAGCGGGGGGGGACCGGTCGCGACGGACGCCACCGCAGGGGATCGGCGGGAGTAGCTCCCCACCCCTCAGTGAACGCCGCGCCGCCACCGGCCGGGTACCCGTCGCCGCCGCCGCCGCCGCCGCCGGCATCGCCGCCGCCGCCGGGGCGCGCCGTGCCGCCCGAGTCTTTAAACCTCCGCCCGGCCTCGGCGGCCCTTTCGGGTCCCAGCCCAAACCCCGCGCCCCCGGCCGGCGTTTGACGACGCCGAGGCGGGAGCGGGGGAAAGGGGAAAGGACTCGGGGAACCGCCCAGGCGCGGAGCGCTAGGTACCTGGCCCTGGGGCGAGGGAAACGACCTGGGATGGCCCCGCCGGGGTGCCTCCCCCCCAATTGCTGCCACCCTCGGGGGAGCGTCCGCCGGCGGGGGCGCGCCTGACACATCCGCCGCCGCCACCGCGGCCGTCCTGACTCGGGGCCCGGGGTTTCCCTCAGCAGCCCGGCGCTGCGCCCGAGAGGACCGCCGCGGCTCGGCCCGTGGCCCCGCCGGTGCGGGAGGGCGAGGGGCGGACCGGCCGACCGAGTGACACACCTCGCCGCGGCGACCGCACCGACCGAGAGGGGCCCGGCGACGGGGCGAAGAACGTGTCTCCGCCGCCGCCGCCGCGCGCCCGACCCGGCGGCGGTCCCCGCGCCCGCGCGCGCGCGCGGGCGGGCAAAACCCTGGAAGCGACGCGCCCCGGAACGCCCGGGGGAAGGGGAACCCGGCCCTCCGAGCTCTCCTCTGCCGTGCGGTTCGCGAGGGGCCGTTCGGCCCCGGGAGCGGGACACCCCCTGGTGGTTTTTTTTTTTGCCGGGCGGCAAAAAAAAGAAAAGCGGTCCCGCTCCTCCGCCGCGGGAAGGGCCGGAGGAGCCGCCTCCTCCGCGCCCCGAAGGCGCCCGCGCGCCTCCGGGAGGAGGGGGGCCGTGCCGAGCACCCCCCTCCCTTCTCTTCCCGCACGCGGGACACGGCTTCT
>NW_028255938.1:360000-365000 GCF_971803275.1 Cyanistes caeruleus
TTCGGGTGTCCGCACGCGGGCGGGGCCGGCCACCGCGGCCGGCCGCCGCCCCTGAAACAAATTCCGCCCGCAAAAGCGCGGGTCCCCGGCTTAAGGCCGAGGAAGGGGGAACGAGGGCCACAACAACTCGGGGCGGGGGACACAACCCGGTCTTCGGGGACGGGCCGGGGGTGGGGTGGTAAAGCCTCGAACGAAGCTCGAGCAACGGTTAGACAGAGGCGCCCCCGGCCGACGTCTGCCCCCGGCTGCCGGGCCCACACCGTGGCCCACCGAGACCGGCAGCCGAAAAACAAAAAAAAAAACTGCACCCCGCCGAGGGGGGCCCCCCGGCTTAAGGCCGAGCACATAAGGGACGAGGCGCCGCCGCCTCGCCCGCCAGCCACCGGCATTCGCTTCCCCGCCCCAGGGCTGGGGCGGGAGGGAGGGAGGCGGGACTGGACCGGAATCGGCAGCAGCACGACCAGAGCGGGGGGGACCCGCCTGCGGCTTCTCTGCCTCCTCCACGCCCTTCCCTTCTCGCCTCGGCCGCCCGCGCGGCAACACTCTCTCTGGGCAAGCAGCACACGCTTCCTCGGCATCACGACAAGCTGGCCCCCCCCACCATCGGCACGATGGGTAGCACGGGGGAAGCGGGACGAGCCCCGCGACTCGGTCCCGCCGAGGCGGCAACACACTCCCTTCTCTCTCTGGGCAAGCAGCGGCAACGACGCCTCCTCGGCCTGGCAAACAAAGCTGCCCCACCGGCACGATGGGTAGCACGGGAAGCGGGACGAGCCCCGCGACTCGGTCCCGCCGAGGCGGCAACACACTCCCTTCTCTCTCTGGGCAAGCAGCGGCAACGACGCCTCCTCGGCCTGGCAAACAAAGCTGCCCCACCGGCACGATGGGTAGCACGGGAAGCGGGACGAGCCCCGCGACTCGGTCCCGCCGAGGCGGCACACTCTCGGTTTCTCTCTCGGGCCTCCCTGGCCGGCGGCTCTCCCCTTCGTTTCTCTCTGAGCTCAGCGCCGGCGACCGGCCGGGCGGCCGGCCCGTAGCTTCGCCTCCGGAGGACACAGGCACGGTAGCAGCCTGGGGGAGACGACCCGTTACCTCGCTCCCATAATACGGAGATACGTGTCCGAGGCCGCCGATGCCTGCAAGTGACCGTAGCGTACGTGACCGGGGCAAAGCGGCGGCGCTAGCCGCCTCCTAGCATGACGTAACTGGAGGCAGCTGAAAACAGCGACCCCTTGGTGAACTTCCAGAGCCGGCGCGGACACCAGGTCTACCTCGACCGCGGACACCACGTCTACCCCGACCTGGGCTAGCAGGTCTACCCCGGCCTGGGACAACACGTCTACCCCGACCGCGGACAGCAGGTCTACCCCGACCGGGGGACAACACGTCTACCCCGACCGCGGACAGCAGGTCTACCCCGACGGGGGGACACCACGTCTACCCCGACCGCGGACAGCAGGTCTACCCCGGCCTGGGACAACACGTCTACCCCGACCGCGGACAGCAGGTCTACCCCGACCGGGGGACAACACGTCTACCCCGACCGCGGACAGCAGGTCTACCCCGACCGGGGGACACCACGTCTACCCCGACCGCGGACAGCAGGTCTACCCCGACCGGGGGACACCACGTCTACCCCGACCGCGGACAGCAGGTCTACCCCGGCCTGGGACAACACGTCTACCCCGACCGCGGACAGCAGGTCTACCCCGACCGGGGGACAACACGTCTACCCCGACCGCGGACAGCAGGTCTACCCCGACCGGGGGACACCACGTCTACCCCGACCGCGGACAGCAGGTCTACCCCGGCCTGGGGACAACACGTCTACCCCGACCGCGGACAGCAGGTCTACCCCGGCCTGGGACAACACGTCTACCCCGACCGCGGACAGCAGGTCTACCCCGGCCTGGGACAACACGTCTACCCCGACCGCGGACAGCAGGTCTACCCCGACCGGGGGACACCACGTCTACCCCGACCTGGGACAGCAGGTCTACCCCGGCCTGGGACAACACGTCTACCCCGACCTGGGACAGCAGGTCTACCCCGACCGCGGGACACCAGGTCTACCCCGACCGCGGACAGGAGGTCTACCCCGGCCTGGGACAACACGTCTACCCCGACCTGGGACAGCAGGGCTGCCCCGACCACGGGCAGCAGGTCTTCCCCGTCCGGGAGACAAGGGTACCCCGCTGAAATTTGCCTCGTGTCCCGCCACCGGGCCAGGCCTGTCAGGCGGCCCCGGCCCTGGGTGGACCCAACCTCCCGGGGCCGCCCGCCACCGGGGTAGTCCTGTCGGCCGCCTCCGCGCCGGCCGCCCCCTGCGGCTTCTGACGCCGTGCCCGGCGGCGGCGGTGGCGGCGGCGGCGGCCTGCCCCGGAGGCGGGAGACCGACCTGTGCGCCCCTCGGCCGTCGGGTAGCTTCGGCGGCCCCGTCCCTCCCGATATTGCCGCTCCCTAGACCGAGGCGTATTTTTGACCGTTGCTTTATTTTGCTTTTTTTCACGCACGCAGGCACGCAGGCACACGCCCTCACCCACGGCCACACGCGCACCCACCCCTTCCCTTCTTCTTTCGTCTTTTTCCCGAAAGGACGGCTCTCGCGTCGGGGCGGAACACCAACGCTTCGCCGGGATCCGAAATTCTCGGCCCATCCCATTTCCGTTCCTGCGTGCGCGGCCGGACGCCTCCCAGCCGAGCCGACGGGCGGCTCGCGGCCCGCGCCCGGCCTGCCGACGCGCTCGACCGGCCGCGGGGCGTCCCCGCCACGCCTGCGGGGAGCAGAAGCGGCACCGGCCAGCCGGCGGGACCTGGGGGCGGACAGCGGGGGAAAGGAAGCGGGCGGGAGGGTGCGGTGGGACGCGGCGGGAAGAAAGACGCCGGCCCCCGGCGTGACTCGACTCGAATCGCCGGCAGAAGCGGCGAGCGGGCGGGCGGGCGGCCGGCTCTTCGGCGGTCCGCGGAGGTCTTTGGCCCCGGGCCCGCCTCCGGGGGCTCGCCGCCGAGGCGTGCGGGGCCCGGGCACGGAACCGCCGCTCCCGCGGCGGCGCCTTTCCGGGCTTTTCCCCGCCCCCTGCTGGGCGGGCGATGCCGGCCCGGCGGCCCCGCCCTCCGACGTCACCCTGCCTCGGCACCTCCTTCCGGGCTTGCCCCGCCCGCCCCCCTGCTGGGCGACGGTTCGGGCCGCCGCCGTCGGCCCCTCCCCGCCCACGCCCCGGGCGGCTCCTCCTCAAGCGGCCGGCCGCTCGGCACTGCGACAACGCCTGCGGGGGCTGAGGAGCGGGCCGACGGGGCCGCCGGCGGCCTGAGCCTCGGCGCCCTCCCTTTCCGAGGAAGCTTTCTCGCCGGCGCTCTCTCGGAGGCTTTCGCGCCCACGGCGGCTTCCTTCCCGCTCGGCCCCCGGCCGGCCCCGCCGAAACCTGCAGGCGGACGGCGGCCCCGCCGATCGAGCCGGGCGGGCAGAAACCGAGGCGGCGGCGGGGCCGCCGTCTGCTCGCGCCCGGACGGGGGAGGGAGCGCCGCCGGCTTCTGAGGGCTCCCTCCTTCCCTCTCGGGGAGACACGAAGGCGGCGACGCGCTCAGGCCGAGAGGGGCGGGCCGCTCGACGCGTCCCGCGGCGGCCCGCCGGCCGACAGCGGCTCTCCCCCGGCGGCCGGCCGACGGCAGGTCTACCCCGGCGGCCGGCCGACGGCAGGTCTACCCCGGCGGCCGGCCGACGGCAGGTCTACCCCGGCGGCCGGCCGACGGCAGGTCTACCCCGGCGGCCGGACGACGGCAGGTCTACCCCGGCGGCCGGCCGACGGCAGGTCTACCCCGGGTGCCGGACGACAGAAGGTCTACCCCGGCGGCCGGCCGACGGCAGGTCTACCCCGCGGCCGGCCGACGGCAGGTCTACCCGGGCGGCCGGCCGACAGCAGGTCTACCCCGGGTGCCGGCAGACAGCAGGTCTACCCCGGCCGCCGGCCGACAGCAGGTCTACCCCTGCGGCCGGCCGACAGCAGGTCTACCCGGCTGCCGGCCGACAGCAGGTCTACCCAGGGTGCCGGCCGACAGCAGGTCTACCCCGCGGCCGGCCGACAGCAGGTCTACCCCGCGGCCGGCCGACAGCAGGTCTACCCGGGTGCCGGCCGACAGCAGGTCTACCCCGCGGCCGGCCGACAGCAGGTCTACCCAGGGTGCCGGCCGACAGCAGGTCTACCCCGCGGCCGGCCGACAGCAGGTCTACCCCGGCGGCCAACCGACAGCAGGTCTACCCAGGGTGCCGGCCGACAGCAGGTCTACCCCGGCGGCCGGCCGACAGCAGGTCTACCCCGCGGCCGGCCGACAGCAGGTCTACCCCGGCGGCCGGCCGACAGCAGGTCTACCCCGCGGCCGGCCGACAGCTGGTCTACCCAGGGTGCCGGCCGACAGCAGGTCTACCCCGCGGCCGGCCGACAGCAGGTCTACCCGGGTGCCGGCCGACAGCAGGTCTACCCCGCGGCCGGCCGACAGCAGGTCTACCCAGGGTGCCGGCCGACAGCAGGTCTACCCCGCGGCGGCCGGCCGACAGCAGGTCTACCCCGCGGCCGGCCGACAGCAGGTCTACCCCGGCGGCCGGCCGACAGTAGGTCTACCCCGCGGCCGGCCGACAGCTGGTCTACCCAGGGTGCCGGCCGACAGCAGGTCTACCCCGCGGCCGGCCGACAGCAGGTCTACCCCGGCGGCCGGCCGACAGCAGGTCTACCCCGCGGCCGGCCGACAGCAGGTCTACCCAGGTTGCCGGCCGACAGCAGGTCTACCCCGCGGCGGCCGGCCGACAGCAGGTCTACCCCGCGGCGGCCGGCCGACAGCAGGTCTACCCAGCGGCCGCCGGACGACAGCAGGTCTACCCCGCGGCCGGCCGACAGAAGGTCTACCCCGGCGGCCAACCGACAGCAGGTCTACCCAGGGTGCCGGCCGACAGCAGGTCTACCCCGGCGGCCGGCCGACAGCAGGTCTACCCCGCGGCCGGCCGACAG